>NC_045731.1:10788174-10901970 GCF_009834535.1 Camelus ferus | reverse complement strand
CTTTTCAGATGAAACTGCACTCCATACATATCTATGGGGTGGTACTAGCTCCAACTCGATTTTATAGTGAAAACTGCAGGAACTTTAAAACGGCATTAGGAACCATACTGAGAATCCAGAGAAAAGTTTCTAATGCAACACTGTTTCCTTTGTGGTAGATGAACGAACATCTCTCCACATGCTCAGTTCTGAGAGATAATTGTGTGTGAAAGCCGTACTTCACCTACATTGTTTGGGCACAAAATTTTCTTTTCAGTTGCAAACTACACTCCATAAAAATATGGGGTGTTACCAGCTCCAACCCGATTTTACAGATAAAACAGGAGGAACATCCAACAGGCACTAGGAAGCCGAATGAGAAACCAGAGGAAAAGTTTCTCCTGCAACCCTTTCCCTTTGTGCTAGATGAACGAACGTTTTTCCACATGCTCATTTCTGACAGAAAACTGTGTGTGAAAACCGTCCTTCACCGAGCTTGTTGGGAACACAAAGTTTCTTTTCATTTGCAAACTACACTCCATACATATATATGGGGAGGTACCATCTACAACAAGTTTTTTTCAGTGAAAAATGCAGGAACATCAAACTGGCACAAGGAAACAGACTGAGAAACCTGAGTAAATGTTTCTCCTGAAATTCGTTCCCTTTATGCTAGATGAAAGAACTTCTATCCACAGGCTAAGTTCTGAGAGATGTGTGTGTGAAATCCGTCCTTCACCTAGCTTGCTGGGAACACAAAGTTTCTTTTCAGTTGTTGCAAACTATACTCCATACATATATGGGGAGGTACCATCTCCATCTCGGTTTTCAGGGAAAACTGCAGTAACTTCATACCGGCACTAGGAAACAGACAGAGAAACCAGAGAAATTATCTCCTGCAACCCGTTAAATTTGTGCTAGATGAACGAAAGTCTCTCCACATGCTCAGTTCTGAGTTATAAGTGTGTGTGAAAGCCGTCGTTCACATACCTTGTTGGGAACACTAATTTTTTTATCTGTTGCAAACTACACTCCATAAATATAAGTGTGGATGTACTAGCTCCATCTCATTTTTACAGTGAAAACTGCATGAACTTCAAACCGGCAGAAGGAAAGACAGAAACAAGAGTAAAAGATTCTCCTGCTAAAAATTCCCTTTGTGGTAGATGAACGAAAGTCTCTCCACATGCTCAGTTCTGAGAGATAAGTGTGGGTGAAAGCCGTCCTTCACATAACTTGCTGGGAACACAAAGTTTCTTTTCAGTTGCAAACAACACTCCATACATATATATGGGGAGGATAAGCTCCAACTCCTTTTACAGTGAAAACTGCAATAACATCAAACCGGCACTAGGAAACAGACTAGAAACCAGAGTAAAAGTTTCTCCTGCAACACGTTCCCTTTGTGAAAGATGAACGAACGTCTCTCCACATGCTCATTTCTGACAGAAAACTGTGTGTGAAATCCGTCCGTCACATAGCTTGTGGGGAACACAGAGTTCTTTTCAGTTGCAAAATGCACTCCATAAATATCTATGGGTTGGTAGTAGCTCCAAATCGTTTTTACAGTGAAAACTGCAGGATCATCAAACAGGCACTAGGAAACAGACTGAGAATCCAGTGAAAAGTTTCTCATGCAAACCGTTCCATTTGGGCTAGATGAAAGAACGTCTCTCCACATGCTCAGTTCTGAGAGAGAAGTGTGTGTGAAAGCCGTCCTTCACCTAGCTTGTTGGGAACACAAAGTTTCTTTTTAGTTGCAAACTACACTCCATACATATCTATGGGTTGGTACTAGCTCCAACTCGTTTTTACAGTGAAAACTGCAGGAACATCAAACCGGCACTAGGAAACAGACTGAGAAACCAGAGTAATAATTACTCCTGCAACCCATTCCTTTTGTGCTAAATGAACGCACGTCTATCCTCATGCTCAGTTCTGAGAGATAAGTGTGTGTGAAAGCCGTCCTTCACCTAGCTTGTTGGGAACACAAAGTTTCTTCTCAGTTGCAAATTACAATCCATACATTTATATTGGTTGGTACTAGCTCCAAATCGTTGTTACAGTGAAAACTGCAGGAACAACAAACCGGCACTAGTAAGCCGACTGAGAATCCAGAGTAAAAGTTTCTCCTGCAAAGTTCCCTTTGTGCTACATGAACGAACTTCTCTCCACATGCTCCGTTCTTAGAAATAAGTGTGTGTGAAAGCCGTCATTCACCTAGCTTGTTTAGAACACAAAGTTTCTTTTCAGTTGCAAATTACATTCCATACATATCTATGGGTTGGTATTAGCTCCAACACGTTTTTAAAGTGAAAACAGCAGGAACTTCAAACCGGCACAAGGAAACAGAATGAGAATCCAGAGGAAAATTTCTCTTGCTACCCCTTCCCTTTGTGCTAGATGAAAGAACGTCTCTCCACATGCTCACTTCGGATAGAAAATTGTGTGTGAACGCCGTCCTTCACCTAGCTTGTTGGAACACAAAGTTTCTTTTCAGTTGCAAACTACACTCCATATATATATGGGTTGGTTCTAGGTCCAAATCGTTTTTACAGTGAAAACTGCAGGAACATGAAACCGGCACTAAGAACTGAGAAACCACAGAAAAGTTTCACCTGCAACCCATTCTCTTTGTGCTAGATGAACGAACGTCTCTCCACATGCTCATTTCTGACTGAGAATACTGTGTGTGTAAGCCGTCCATCACCTAGCTTGTTGGCAACACAAAGTTTCTTTTCAGTTGCAATGTACACTCCATACATATATATGGGGAGGTACTTGCTCCAACTCGTTTTACAGATAAAACAGGAGGAACATCAAACTGGCAGTAGGAAACAGACTGAGAAACCAGAGTAAAAGTTTCTCCTGCAACTCGTTCCCTTTGTGCTAGATGAACGAATGTCTCTCCACATGCTCAGTTCTGAGAGTTAACAGTGTGTGAAAGCCATCCTTCACATAGCTTGTTGGGAAAACAAAGATTTTTATCTGTTGCAAACTACACTCCATACATATATGTGTGGACGTAGCTGCATCTCGTTTTTACAGTGAAAACTGCATGAACTTCAAACCGGCAGAAGGAAACAGACAGAAACAAAGTAAAAGATTCTCCTGCAAACCGTTCCCGTTGTGGTAGATGAACGAACGTCTCTCCACATGCTCATTTCTGACAGAAAACTGTGTGTGAAATCCGTCCTTCACCTAACTTGTTGGGAACACAAAGTTTCTTTTCATTTGCAAACTACACCCCAAACATATATGGGGAGGAACCATCTCCAACACGCTTTTTCAGTGAAAACTGCAGGAACTTCAAACCAGCACAAGGAAACAGACTGAGAAACCAGATTAAATGTTTCTCCTGCAAATCGTTCCCTTTGTGCTAGATGAACGAACGTCTCTCCACAAGCTCAGTTCTGAGAGAGAAGTGTGTGTGAAATCCATCCTTCACCTAGCTTGCTGGGAACCCAAAGTTTCTTTTCAGTTGCAATCTACACTCTATACATATATATGGGGAGGTACTAGATCCAACTCGGTTTTACAGATAAATCAGCAGGAACATAAAACTGGCACTAGGAAACAGACTGAGAAACCAGAGTAAAAGTTTCGCCTGCAACCCGTTCCTTTGTGCTAGATGAACGAAAGTCTCTCCACAGGCTCAGTTCTGGAGAGAAGTGTGTGGGAAAGATGCCCTTCACCTACTTTTTGGGAACAAAAAGTTTCTTTTCAGTTGCCAAAATACAATCCTTACATATAAATGGGGAGGTACTAGCTCAAACTCGCTTTTATAGTGAAAACTGCAGGAACTTCAAAACGGGACTAGGAAACAGACTGAGAAATCAGAGTAAATGTTCACCTGCAACCCGTTCCATTTGAGCTAGATGAACGAAAGTCTCTCCACATGCTCCGTTCTTAGAGAAAATTGTGTGTGCTAGTCTTTCTTCAACTAGCTTATTGGGAACAAATATTTTCTTTCCGTTGGAAAATAAACACCATACATATAAATAAGTTGGTACTAGCTCCAACTCGGTCTTACAGTGGAAAACTGCAGGAACTTCAAAACTGGCATTAGGAAACAGACTGAGAATCCAGAGTAAAAGTTTCACCTGCAAACCGTTCCGTTTTTGCTAGATCAATGAACGTCTATCCACATGCTCAGTTTGAGAGATAAGTGTGTGTGTAAGCCGTCCTTCACCTAGCTTGTTGGGAACACAAAGTTTTCTTTTCAGTTGCAAACTACACTCCATACATATCTACGGGTTGGTACTAGCTCCAACACGTTTTTACAGTGAAAACTCCAGGAATTTCAACCGGCCCTAGGAAAGAGACTGAGAATCCAGAGAAAAAGTTTCTCCTGCAACCCATTCCCTTTGTGCTAGATGAAAGAACGTCTCTCCACATGCTCACTTCTGAGAGAATATTGTGTGTGAAAGCCGTCGTTCACCTAGCTTGTTGGGAACACAAAGTTTCTTTTCAGTTGCAAACTAACATTCCATACATATCTATTGGTTGGTACTAGCTCCAAATCGTTTATACTGTGAAAACTCCAGGAACTTCAAACCGGCACTACGAACAGACAGAATACAGAGAAATAGTTTTCTCATGGAACCCGTTCCTTTTGTGCTAGATGAAAGAACGTCTCTCCACATGCTCACTTCTGAGAGAAAAGTGTGCGTGAAAGCCTTCGTTCACCTAGCTTGTTGGGAACACAAAGTTTCTTTTCAGTTGCAAACTACACTCCATACATATCTATGGGTTGGTACTAGCTCCAACTCGTTTTTACATGTGAAACTGCGGGAACTTCAAACCGGCACTAATAAACAGACTGACAAACCAGAGTAAAAGTTTCTCCTGAAACCGTTCCTTTTGTGCTAGATGAACGAAAGTCTCTCCACATGCTCAGTTCTTAGAGATAAGGTGTGTGTGAAAGCCATCGTTCACCTAGCTTGTTGGGAACACAAATTTTCTTTTTGTTTGCAAACTATACACCATACATATCTGTGGGTTGGTACTAGCTCCAACTCATTTTTACCGTGAAAACTGAAGGAATTTCAAACCGGCACTAGGAAACAGACTGAGAAACAGAGTAAAAGTTTCTCCTGCAATCGGTTCCTTTTGCCTAGAGGAAAGAATGTCTCACCTCATGCTCAGTTCTGAGAAATAAGTGTGTGTGAAAGCCGTCCTTCACTTAGCTTTTTGGGAACACAAAATTTCTTTTCAGTTGCAAAGTACACTCCATACATATATATGGGGAGGTACTAGCTCCAACTCGGTTTTACAGAATAAACAGCAGGAACATCAAACCGCAGTAGGAAACAGACTGAGAAACCAGAGTAAAAGTTTCTCCTGCAACTCGTTCCCTTTGTGCTAGATGAACGAACGTCTCTCCACATGCTCAGTTCTGAGAGATAACTGTGTGTGAAAGCCATCGTTCACATAGCTTGTTGGGAACACAAAGATTTTTATCTGTTGCAAACTACACTCCATACATTTATGTGTGTACGTACTAGCTGCATCTCGTTTTTACAGTGAAAAACTGCATGAACTTCAAACCGGCAGAAGGAAACAGACAGAAATAAAAGTAATAGATTCTCCTGCAAACCTTTCCCTTTGTGGTAGATGAACGAACGTCTCTCCACATGCTCATTTCTGAGAGATAAGGGTGGGTGAAAGCCGTCCTTCACCTAGCTTGCTGGGAACACAAAGTTTCTTTTCAGTTGAAAACTACAATCCATACATATATTTGGGTAGGTATAAGCTCTAACTCGTTTTACAGTGAAAAATGCAGTAACTTTAAAACCGGCACTAGGAAAAAGACTGAGAACCCAGAGTAAAAGTTTCTCCTGCAACCCGTTCCCTTTGTGATAGATGAACGAAAGTCTCTCCACATGCTCATTTCTGACAGAAAACTGTGTGTGAAATCCGTCCTTCACCTAGCTTGTTGGAAACACAAAGTTTCTTTTCATTTGCAAACTACACTCCAAACATATATATGGGGAGGAACCATCTCCAACACGCTTTTTCAGTGAAACTGCAGGAACTTCAAACCATCAGAAGGAAACAGACTGAGAAACTAGAGTAAAAGTTACACCTGCAACCCATTCACTTTGTGATAGTTGAACGAAATTCTCTCCTCAAGCTCTATTCTGAGAGATATGTGTGTGTTAAAGTCGTCCTTCACCTAGCTTGTTGGTAACCCAAAGTTTCTTTTCAGTTGCAAACTACATTCCATACATATATATGGGGAGGTTCTAGCTCCAACTCGATTTTACAGATAAAACAGCAGGAACATCAAACTGGCACTAGGAAGCCGACTGAGAAACTAGAGTAAAAGTTTCTACTGCAACCCGTTCCCTTTGTGCTAGATGAACGAACGTGTCTCTACATGCTCAGTTCTGAGAGAAAAGTGTGTGTGAAAGGTGCCCTTCACCTACTTGTTGGGAACAAATAGTTTCTTTTAAGTTGCAAAATACACTCTTTACATATATATGGGAATGTATTAGCTCCAACTCGGTTTATAGTGAGAAGTGCAGGAACTTCAAAACGGGACTAGGAAAGATTCTGAGAAATCAGAGTAAATGTTTCCCCTGCAACCCGTTCCCTTTGTGCTAAATGAACGAACGTCTCTCCACATGCTCCGTTCTTAGAGACAATTCTGTGTGAAAGTCGTTCTTCAACTACCTTGTTGGGAACACAAAGTTTCTTTTCAGTTGCAAGCTACACTCCATACATATATAAGAGTTTTTACAAGCTCCAACTCGTTTTTACAGAGAAAACTGCAGGAACTTCAAACAGGCACTAGGAAACAAACTAAGAAACCAGAGTTAAATTTCTCCTGCAACCCGTTCCCTTTGTGCTAGATGAACGAACGTCTCTCCTATTGCTCAGTTCTGAGAGATAAGGTGTGTGTAAACCAACCTTCACCTAGCTTATAGGGAGCAAAAAGTTTCTTTTCAGTTGCAAACTAAACTCCATACATATATATGGGGAGTTAGTAGCTCCAACTCGGTTTTTACAGTGAAAAATGCAGGAACTTCCATCTGGCACTAGGAAACAGACTGAGATACCAGAGTAAATGATTATTCTGCCATCCGTTCCTTGTTTGCTAGATGAACGAACGTCTCTCCACATGCAACGTTCTGAGAGATAATTGTGTGTGAAAGCCGTCCTTCAGCTAGTTTTTAGGAACACAAATTTAGTATTCAGTTGCAATCTACACTCCATACATATATATGGGGACCAACGAGAACCAACTCGGTTTTAAAGTGAAAAATGCATTAAAATCCCACCGGCACTATTAAGCAGACTGAGAAACCAAAGTAAAATTTTCCCCTGCCAACCGTTCCCTTTAGGCTAGATGAACGAACGTCTCTCCATATGCTCAGTTCTGAGAGAGAAGTGATTGTTAAAGCCGTTCTTCAACTAGCTTGTTGGGAACACAAATTTCTTTTCCGTTGGAAACTACAATCCACACATATATATGTTGAGGTACTAGTTCCAACTCGATTTTACAGTGAAAACTATATGAAATTCAAATGGGCACTAGGAAACAGACTGAGAAACCAGAGAAAAATTCTCTCCTGCAACCGTTCCCTTTATGCTAGATGAACGAACGTCTCTCAACATGCTCAGTTCTGAGAGATAAGTGTGTGTGTAAGCAAATCTTCACCTAGCTAGTTGGGAACACAAAGAATATTTTCAGTTGCAAACTACAATCCATACATATACATAGGGAATTAGTAGCTCCAACTCAGTTTTACAGTGAAAAAAGCAGGAACATCAAAACGGCACTAGAAAACAGACTGAGAAACCAGAGTAAAACTTTCCCTGCAAACCGTTCCCTTTGTGCGAGATGAACGAACGTCTCTCCACATGCTAAGTTCTGAGAGATAAGTGGTGTGTGAAAGCCGTCCTTCACCTAGCTTGTTGGGAACACAAAGATTCTTTTCAGTTGAAAACTACACTCCAAACATATATATGAGGAATTATTTGTTCCAAATCGTTTTTACAGTGAAAATTCAGGAACTTCATACTGGCACTAGGAAAGAGACTGAGAAACCAGAGAAAAAGTTCCTCCTACAAACTGTTTCCTTTGTGCTAGATGAACGAACATCTCTACACATGCTCAGTTTCTGAGAGATAATTGTGTGTGAAAGCCGTACTTCACATATATTGTTGGGAACACAAAGATTCTTTTCAGTTGCAAACTACACTCCATAAATATATATGGGGTTTACCAGCTCCAACCTGATTTTACAGATAAAATAGCAGGAACATCAAACCGGCACTAGGAAGCCGAATGTGAAACCCGAGAAAAAGTTTCTCCTGCAAAGAGTTCCCTTTGTGCAAGATGAACGAACGTCTCCCCAGATGCTCAGTTCTGAGAGATAAGTGTGTGTGAAAGCCGTCGTTCACATAGCTTGTTTGGAACACAAAATTTCTTATCTGTTGCAAAATACAATCCATAATATATATGGGGAGGTATTAGCTCCAACTCGGTTTACAGATAAACAGCAGGATCATCAAACCGGCACTAGGAAACAGACTGAGAAACCAGAGTAATAGTTTCTCCTGCAAACCGTTCCCTTTGTGCTAGATGAACGAACGTCTCTCCACATTCTAAGTTCTGAGAGATAAGCGTGTGTGAAAGCCGTCCTTCACCTAGCTTGTTGGGAACACAAATATTCTTTCAGTTGCAAAATACACTCCAAACATATATATGGGGAAGTATTAGTTCAAAATCGCTTTTACAGTGAAAACTCAGGAACTTCATACTGGCAATAGGAAACAGACTGAGAAACCAGGGAAAAAGTTTCTCCTGCCACCCTTTTCCTTTGTGCTAGATGAACGAACATCTCTCCACATGCTCAGTTCTAAGAGATAAGTGTGTGTGAAAGCCGTCGTTCAAATATCGTGTTGGGAACACAAAGTTTTCTTATATTTTGCAAAGTGCACTCCATACATATATATGGGGAGGTACTAGTTCCAACTCGGTTTACACTGAAAAATGCAGGAACTTCAAACCGGCACTAGGAAACAGACTGAAAAACCAGAGTAAATGTTTCCACTGCAAACGGTTCACTTTTTGCTAGATGAACGAACGCCTCCCACATATTCAGTTCTGAGAGACATGTGTGTGTGAAAGGCATTCTTCACATAACTTGTTGGGAACACAAAGTTTCTTTTCAGTTGCAAACTACACTCCATACATATATATGGGTTGGTACTAGCTCCAACTCGTTTTTACAGTGAAAATTGCAGGAACATCAAACCGGCACTAGGAAACAGACTGAAATACGAGAGTAAAATTTTCTCCTGCAACCCGTTCCATTTGTGCTAGATGAACGAACGTCTCTCCACATGGTCAGTTCTGAGAGATAAGTGTTTGTGAATGCCGTCCTTCACCTAGCTTGTTGGGAAAACAAAGTTTCTTTTCAGATGAAAACTGCACTCCATACATATCTATGGGGTGGTACTAGCTCCAACTCGATTTTATAGTGAAAACTGCAGGAACTTTAAAACGGCATTAGGAACCATACTGAGAATCCAGAGAAAAAGTTTCTAATGCAACCTGTTTCCTTTGTGGTAGATGAACGAACATCTCTCCACATGCTCAGTTCTGAGAGATAATTGTGTGTGAAAGCCGTACTTCACCTACATTGTTGGGCACAAAAATTTTCTTTTCAGTTGCAAACTACACTCCATAAAAATATATGGGGTGTTACCAGCTCCAACCCGATTTTACAGATAAAACAGGAGGAACATCCAACAGGCACTAGGAAGCCGAATGAGAAACCAGAGGAAAAGTTTCTCCTGCAACCCTTTCCCTTTGTGCTAGATGAACGAACGTTTTTCCACATGCTCATTTCTGACAGAAAACTGTGTGTGAAAACCGTCCTTCACCGAGCTTGTTGGGAACACAAAGTTTCTTTTCATTTGCAAACTACACTCCATACATATATATGGGGAGGTACCATCTACAACAAGTTTTTTCAGTGAAAAATGCAGGAACATCAAACTGGCACAAGGAAACAGACTGAGAAACCTGAGTAAATGTTTCTCCTGAAATTCGTTCCCTTTATGCTAGATGAAAGAACTTCTATCCACAGGCTAAGTTCTGAGAGAGATGTGTGTGTGAAATCCGTCCTTCACCTAGCTTGCTGGGAACACAAAGTTTCTTTTCAGTTGCAAACTATACTCCATACATATATATGGGGAGGTACCATCTCCATCTCGGTTTTACAGGGAAAACTGCAGTAACTTCATACCGGCACTAGGAAACAGACAGAGAAACCAGAGAAATTATCTCCTGCAACCCGTTAAATTTGTGCTAGATGAACGAAAGTCTCTCCACATGCTCAGTTCTGAGTTATAAGTGTGTGTGAAAGCCGTCGTTCACATACCTTGTTGGGAACACTAATTTTTTTATCTGTTGCAAACTACACTCCATAAATATAAGTGTGGATGTACTAGCTCCATCTCATTTTTACAGTGAAAACTGCATGAACTTCAAACCGGCAGAAGGAAACAGACAGAAACAAGAGTAAAAGATTCTCCTGCTAAAAATTCCCTTTGTGGTAGATGAACGAAAGTCTCTCCACATGCTCAGTTCTGAGAGATAAGTGTGGGTGAAAGCCGTCCTTCACATAACTTGCTGGGAACACAAAGTTTCTTTTCAGTTGCAAACAACACTCCATACATATATATGGGGAGGTATAAGCTCCAACTCCTTTTACAGTGAAAACTGCAATAACATCAAACCGGCACTAGGAAACAGACTAAGAAACCAGAGTAAAAGTTTCTCCTGCAACACGTTCCCTTTGTGAAAGATGAACGAACGTCTCTCCACATGCTCATTTCTGACAGAAAACTGTGTGTGAAATCCGTCCGTCACATAGCTTGTGGGGAACACAGAGTTCTTTTCAGTTGCAAAATGCACTCCATAAATATCTATGGGTTGGTAGTAGCTCCAAATCGTTTTTACAGTGAAAACTGCAGGATCATCAAACAGGCACTAGGAAACAGACTGAGAATCCAGTGAAAAAGTTTCTCATGCAAACCGTTCCATTTGGGCTAGATGAAAGAACGTCTCTCCACATGCTCAGTTCTGAGAGAGAAGTGTGTGTGAAAGCCGTCCTTCACCTAGCTTGTTGGGAACACAAAGTTTCTTTTTAGTTGCAAACTACACTCCATACATATCTATGGGTTGGTACTAGCTCCAACTCGTTTTTACAGTGAAAACTGCAGGAACATCAAACCGGCACTAGGAAACAGACTGAGAAACCAGAGTAATAATTACTCCTGCAACCCATTCCTTTTGTGCTAAATGAACGCACGTCTATCCTCATGCTCAGTTCTGAGAGATAAGTGTGTGTGAAAGCCGTCCTTCACCTAGCTTGTTGGGAACACAAAGTTTCTTCTCAGTTGCAAATTACAATCCATACATTTATATTGGTTGGTACTAGCTCCAAATCGTTGTTACAGTGAAAACTGCAGGAACAACAAACCGGCACTAGTAAGCCGACTGAGAATCCAGAGTAAAAGTTTCTCCTGCAAACAGTTCCCTTTGTGCTACATGAACGAACTTCTCTCCACATGCTCCGTTCTTAGAAATAAGTGTGTGTGAAAGCCGTCATTCACCTAGCTTGTTTAGAACACAAAGTTTCTTTTCAGTTGCAAATTACATTCCATACATATCTATGGGTTGGTATTAGCTCCAACACGTTTTTAAAGTGAAAACAGCAGGAACTTCAAACCGGCACAAGGAAACAGAATGAGAATCCAGAGGAAAATTTCTCTTGCTACCCCTTCCCTTTGTGCTAGATGAAAGAACGTCTCTCCACATGCTCACTTCGGATAGAAAATTGTGTGTGAACGCCGTCCTTCACCTAGCTTGTTGGGAACACAAAGTTTCTTTTCAGTTGCAAACTACACTCCATATATATATATGGGTTGGTTCTAGGTCCAAATCGTTTTTACAGTGAAAACTGCAGGAACATGAAACCGGCACTAAGAAGCCAACTGAGAAACCACAGAAAAGTTTCACCTGCAACCCATTCTCTTTGTGCTAGATGAACGAACGTCTCTCCACATGCTCATTTCTGACAGAATACTGTGTGTGTAAGCCGTCCATCACCTAGCTTGTTGGCAACACAAAGTTTCTTTTCAGTTGCAATGTACACTCCATACATATATATGGGGAGGTACTTGCTCCAACTCGGTTTTACAGATAAAACAGGAGGAACATCAAACTGGCAGTAGGAAACAGACTGAGAAACCAGAGTAAAAGTTTCTCCTGCAACTCGTTCCCTTTGTGCTAGATGAACGAATGTCTCTCCACATGCTCAGTTCTGAGAGTTAACAGTGTGTGAAAGCCATCCTTCACATAGCTTGTTGGGAAAACAAAGATTTTTATCTGTTGCAAACTACACTCCATACATATATGTGTGGACGTACTAGCTGCATCTCGTTTTTACAGTGAAAACTGCATGAACTTCAAACCGGCAGAAGGAAACAGACAGAAACAAAGTAAAAGATTCTCCTGCAAACCGTTCCCGTTGTGGTAGATGAACGAACGTCTCTCCACATGCTCATTTCTGACAGAAAACTGTGTGTGAAATCCGTCCTTCACCTAACTTGTTGGGAACACAAAGTTTCTTTTCATTTGCAAACTACACCCCAAACATATATATGGGGAGGAACCATCTCCAACACGCTTTTTCAGTGAAAACTGCAGGAACTTCAAACCAGCACAAGGAAACAGACTGAGAAACCAGATTAAATGTTTCTCCTGCAAATCGTTCCCTTTGTGCTAGATGAACGAACGTCTCTCCACAAGCTCAGTTCTGAGAGAGAAGTGTGTGTGAAATCCATCCTTCACCTAGCTTGCTGGGAACCCAAAGTTTCTTTTCAGTTGCAATCTACACTCTATACATATATATGGGGAGGTACTAGATCCAACTCGGTTTTACAGATAAATCAGCAGGAACATAAAACTGGCACTAGGAAACAGACTGAGAAACCAGAGTAAAAGTTTCGCCTGCAACCCGTTCCCTTTGTGCTAGATGAACGAAAGTCTCTCCACAGGCTCAGTTCTGAGAGAGAAGTGTGTGGGAAAGATGCCCTTCACCTACTTTTTGGGAACAAAAAGTTTCTTTTCAGTTGCAAAATACAATCCTTACATATAAATGGGGAGGTACTAGCTCAAACTCGCTTTTATAGTGAAAACTGCAGGAACTTCAAAACGGGACTAGGAAACAGACTGAGAAATCAGAGTAAATGTTTCACCTGCAACCCGTTCCATTTGAGCTAGATGAACGAAAGTCTCTCCACATGCTCCGTTCTTAGAGAAAATTGTGTGTGCTAGTCTTTCTTCAACTAGCTTATTGGGAACAAATATTTTCTTTTCCGTTGGAAAATAAACACCATACATATAAATAAGTTGGTACTAGCTCCAACTCGGTCTTACAGTGAAAACTGCAGGAACTTCAAACTGGCATTAGGAAACAGACTGAGAATCCAGAGTAAAAGTTTCACCTGCAAACCGTTCCGTTTTTGCTAGATCAATGAACGTCTATCCACATGCTCAGTTTTGAGAGATAAGTGTGTGTGTAAGCCGTCCTTCACCTAGCTTGTTGGGAACACAAAGTTTCTTTTCAGTTGCAAACTACACTCCATACATATCTACGGGTTGGTACTAGCTCCAACACGTTTTTACAGTGAAAACTCCAGGAATTTCAAACCGGCCCTAGGAAAGAGACTGAGAATCCAGAGAAAAAGTTTCTCCTGCAACCCATTCCCTTTGTGCTAGATGAAAGAACGTCTCTCCACATGCTCACTTCTGAGAGAATATTGTGTGTGAAAGCCGTCGTTCACCTAGCTTGTTGGGAACACAAAGTTTCTTTTCAGTTGCAAACTACATTCCATACATATCTATTGGTTGGTACTAGCTCCAAATCGTTTATACTGTGAAAACTCCAGGAACTTCAAACCGGCACTACGAAACAGACAGAATACAGAGAAATAGTTTCTCATGGAACCCGTTCCTTTTGTGCTAGATGAAAGAACGTCTCTCCACATGCTCACTTCTGAGAGAAAAGTGTGCGTGAAAGCCTTCGTTCACCTAGCTTGTTGGGAACACAAAGTTTCTTTTCAGTTGCAAACTACACTCCATACATATCTATGGGTTGGTACTAGCTCCAACTCGTTTTTACAGTGAAAACTGCGGGAACTTCAAACCGGCACTAATAAACAGACTGACAAACCAGAGTAAAAGTTTCTCCTGAAAACCGTTCCTTTTGTGCTAGATGAACGAAAGTCTCTCCACATGCTCAGTTCTGAGAGATAAGTGTGTGTGAAAGCCATCGTTCACCTAGCTTGTTGGGAACACAAATTTTCTTTTTGTTTGCAAACTATACACCATACATATCTGTGGGTTGGTACTAGCTCCAACTCATTTTTACCGTGAAAACTGAAGGAATTTCAAACCGGCACTAGGAAACAGACTGAGAAACCAGAGTAAAAGTTTCTCCTGCAATCGGTTCCATTTTGCCTAGATGAAAGAATGTCTCACCTCATGCTCAGTTCTGAGAAATAAGTGTGTGTGAAAGCCGTCCTTCACTTAGCTTTTTGGGAACACAAAATTTCTTTTCAGTTGCAAAGTACACTCCATACATATATATGGGGAGGTACTAGCTCCAACTCGGTTTTACAGAATAAACAGCAGGAACATCAAACCGGCAGTAGGAAACAGACTGAGAAACCAGAGTAAAAGTTTCTCCTGCAACTCGATCCCTTTGTGCTAGATGAACGAACGTCTCTCCACATGCTCAGTTCTGAGAGATAACTGTGTGTGAAAGCCATCGTTCACATAGCTTGTTGGGAACACAAAGATTTTTATCTGTTGCAAACTACACTCCATACATTTATGTGTGTACGTACTAGCTGCATCTCGTTTTTACAGTGAAAACTGCATGAACTTCAAACCGGCAGAAGGAAACAGACAGAAATAAAAGTAATAGATTCTCCTGCAAACCTTTCCCTTTGTGGTAGATGAACGAACGTCTCTCCACATGCTCATTTCTGAGAGATAAGGGTGGGTGAAAGCCGTCCTTCACCTAGCTTGCTGGGAACACAAAGTTTCTTTTCAGTTGAAAACTACAATCCATACATATATTTGGGTAGGTATAAGCTCTAACTCGTTTTACAGTGAAAAATGCAGTAACTTTAAACCGGCACTAGGAAAAAGACTGAGAACCCAGAGTAAAAGTTTCTCCTGCAACCCGTTCCCTTTGTGATAGATGAACGAAAGTCTCTCCACATGCTCATTTCTGACAGAAAACTGTGTGTGAAATCCGTCCTTCACCTAGCTTGTTGGAAACACAAAGTTTCTTTTCATTTGCAAACTACACTCCAAACATATATATGGGGAGGAACCATCTCCAACACGCTTTTTCAGTGAAAACTGCAGGAACTTCAAACCATCAGAAGGAAACAGACTGAGAAACTAGAGTAAAAGTTACACCTGCAACCCATTCACTTTGTGATAGTTGAACGAAATTCTCTCCTCAAGCTCTATTCTGAGAGATATGTGTGTGTTAAAGTCGTCCTTCACCTAGCTTGTTGGTAACCCAAAGTTTCTTTTCAGTTGCAAACTACATTCCATACATATATATGGGGAGGTTCTAGCTCCAACTCGATTTTACAGATAAAACAGCAGGAACATCAAACTGGCACTAGGAAGCCGACTGAGAAACTAGAGTAAAAGTTTCTACTGCAACCCGTTCCCTTTGTGCTAGATGAACGAACGTGTCTCTACATGCTCAGTTCTGAGAGAAAAGTGTGTGTGAAAGGTGCCCTTCACCTACTTGTTGGGAACAAATAGTTTCTTTTAAGTTGCAAAATACACTCTTTACATATATATGGGAATGTATTAGCTCCAACTCGGTTTTATAGTGAGAAGTGCAGGAACTTCAAAACGGGACTAGGAAAGATTCTGAGATATCAGAGTAAATGTTTCTCCTGCAACCCGTTCCCTTTGTGCTAAATGAACGAACGTCTCTCCACATGCTCCGTTCTTAGAGACAATTCTGTGTGAAAGTCGTTCTTCAACTACCTTGTTGGGAACACAAAGTTTCTTTTCAGTTGCAAGCTACACTCCATACATATATAAGAGTTTTTACAAGCTCCAACTCGTTTTTACAGAGAAAACTGCAGGAACTTCAAACAGGCACTAGGAAACAAACTAAGAAACCAGAGTTAAATTTCTCCTGCAACCCGTTCCCTTTGTGCTAGATGAACGAACGTCTCTCCTATTGCTCAGTTCTGAGAGATAAGTGTGTGTGTAAACCAACCTTCACCTAGCTTATAGGGAGCAAAAAGTTTCTTTTCAGTTGCAAACTAAACTCCATACATATATATGGGGAGTTAGTAGCTCCAACTCGGTTTTACAGTGAAAAATGCAGGAACTTCCATCTGGCACTAGGAAACAGACTGAGATACCAGAGTAAATGATTATTCTGCCATCCGTTCCTTGTTTGCTAGATGAACGAACGTCTCTCCACATGCAACGTTCTGAGAGATAATTGTGTGTGAAAGCCGTCCTTCAGCTAGTTTTTAGGAACACAAATTTAGTATTCAGTTGCAATCTACACTCCATACATATATATGGGGACCAACGAGAACCAACTCGGTTTTAAAGTGAAAAATGCATTAAAATCCCACCGGCACTATTAAGCAGACTGAGAAACCAAAGTAAAATTTTCCCCTGCCAACCGTTCCCTTTAGGCTAGATGAACGAACGTCTCTCCATATGCTCAGTTCTGAGAGAGAAGTGATTGTTAAAGCCGTTCTTCAACTAGCTTGTTGGGAACACAAATTTTCTTTTCCGTTGGAAACTACAATCCACACATATATATGTTGAGGTACTAGTTCCAACTCGATTTTACAGTGAAAACTATATGAAATTCAAACGGGCACTAGGAAACAGACTGAGAAACCAGAGAAAAATTCTCTCCTGCAACCGTTCCCTTTATGCTAGATGAACGAACGTCTCTCAACATGCTCAGTTCTGAGAGATAAGTGTGTGTGTAAGCAAATCTTCACCTAGCTAGTTGGGAACACAAAGAATATTTTTAGTTGCAAACTACAATCCATACATATACATAGGGAATTAGTAGCTCCAACTCAGTTTTACAGTGAAAAAAGCAGGAACATCAAAACGGCACTAGAAAACAGACTGAGAAACCAGAGTAAAACTTTCCCTGCAAACCGTTCCCTTTGTGCGAGATGAACGAACGTCTCTCCACATGCTAAGTTCTGAGAGATAAGTGTGTGTGAAAGCCGTCCTTCACCTAGCTTGTTGGGAACACAAAGATTCTTTTCAGTTGAAAACTACACTCCAAACATATATATGAGGAATTATTTGTTCCAAATCGTTTTTACAGTGAAAATTCAGGAACTTCATACTGGCACTAGGAAAGAGACTGAGAAACCAGAGAAAAAGTTCCTCCTACAAACTGTTTCCTTTGTGCTAGATGAACGAACATCTCTACACATGCTCAGTTCTGAGAGATAATTGTGTGTGAAAGCCGTACTTCACATATATTGTTGGGAACACAAAGATTCTTTTCAGTTGCAAACTACACTCCATAAATATATATGGGGTTTACCAGCTCCAACCTGATTTTACAGATAAAATAGCAGGAACATCAAACCGGCACTAGGAAGCCGAATGTGAAACCCGAGAAAAAGTTTCTCCTGCAAAGAGTTCCCTTTGTGCAAGATGAACGAACGTCTCCCCAGATGCTCAGTTCTGAGAGATAAGTGTGTGTGAAAGCCGTCGTTCACATAGCTTGTTTGGAACACAAAATTTCTTATCTGTTGCAAAATACAATCCATAAATATATATGGGGATGTATTAGCTCCAACTCGGTTTTACAGATAAAACAGCAGGAACATCAAACCGGCACTAGGAAACAGACTGAGAAACCAGAGTAATAGTTTCTCCTGCAAACCGTTCCCTTTGTGCTAGATGAACGAACGTCTCTCCACATTCTAAGTTCTGAGAGATAAGCGTGTGTGAAAGCCGTCCTTCACCTAGCTTGTTGGGAACACAAATATTCTTTCAGTTGCAAAATACACTCCAAACATATATATGGGGAAGTATTAGTTCAAAATCGCTTTTACAGTGAAAACTCAGGAACTTCATACTGGCAATAGGAAACAGACTGAGAAACCAGGGAAAAAGTTTCTCCTGCCACCCTTTTCCTTTGTGCTAGATGAACGAACATCTCTCCACATGCTCAGTTCTAAGAGATAAGTGTGTGTGAAAGCCGTCGTTCAAATATCGTGTTGGGAACACAAAGTTTCTTATATTTTGCAAAGTGCACTCCATACATATATATGGGGAGGTACTAGTTCCAACTCGGTTTTACACTGAAAAATGCAGGAACTTCAAACCGGCACTAGGAAACAGACTGAAAAACCAGAGTAAATGTTTCCACTGCAAACGGTTCACTTTTTGCTAGATGAACGAACGCCTCCCACATATTCAGTTCTGAGAGACATGTGTGTGTGAAAGGCATTCTTCACATAACTTGTTGGGAACACAAAGTTTCTTTTCAGTTGCAAACTACACTCCATACATATATATGGGTTGGTACTAGCTCCAACTCGTTTTTACAGTGAAAATTGCAGGAACATCAAACCGGCACTAGGAAACAGACTGAAATACGAGAGTAAAATTTTCTCCTGCAACCCGTTCCATTTGTGCTAGATGAACGAACGTCTCTCCACATGGTCAGTTCTGAGAGATAAGTGTTTGTGAATGCCGTCCTTCACCTAGCTTGTTGGGAAAACAAAGTTTCTTTTCAGATGAAAACTGCACTCCATACATATCTATGGGGTGGTACTAGCTCCAACTCGATTTTATAGTGAAAACTGCAGGAACTTTAAAACGGCATTAGGAACCATACTGAGAATCCAGAGAAAAAGTTTCTAATGCAACCTGTTTCCTTTGTGGTAGATGAACGAACATCTCTCCACATGCTCAGTTCTGAGAGATAATTGTGTGTGAAAGCCGTACTTCACCTACATTGTTGGGCACAAAAATTTTCTTTTCAGTTGCAAACTACACTCCATAAAAATATATGGGGTGTTACCAGCTCCAACCCGATTTTACAGATAAAACAGGAGGAACATCCAACAGGCACTAGGAAGCCGAATGAGAAACCAGAGGAAAAGTTTCTCCTGCAACCCTTTCCCTTTGTGCTAGATGAACGAACGTTTTTCCACATGCTCATTTCTGACAGAAAACTGTGTGTGAAAACCGTCCTTCACCGAGCTTGTTGGGAACACAAAGTTTCTTTTCATTTGCAAACTACACTCCATACATATATATGGGGAGGTACCATCTACAACAAGTTTTTTCAGTGAAAAATGCAGGAACATCAAACTGGCACAAGGAAACAGACTGAGAAACCTGAGTAAATGTTTCTCCTGAAATTCGTTCCCTTTATGCTAGATGAAAGAACTTCTATCCACAGGCTAAGTACTGAGAGAGATGTGTGTGTGAAATCAGTCCTTCACCTAGCTTGCTGGGAACACAAAGTTTCTTTTCAGTTGCAAACTATACTCCATACATATATATGGGGAGGTACCATCTCCATCTCGGTTTTACAGGGAAAACTGCAGTAACTTCATACCGGCACTAGGAAACAGACAGAGAAACCAGAGAAATTATCTCCTGCAACCCGTTAAATTTGTGCTAGATGAACGAAAGTCTCTCCACATGCCCAGTTCTGAGTTATAAGTGTGTGTGAAAGCCGTCGTTCACATACCTTGTTGGGAAAACTAATTTTTTTATCTGTTGCAAACTACACTCCATAAATATAAGTGTGGATGTACTAGCTCCATCTCATTTTTACAGTGAAAACTGCATGAACTTCAAACCGGCAGAAGGAAACAGACAGAAACAAGAGTAAAAGATTCTCCTGCTAAAAATTCCCTTTGTGGTAGATGAACGAAAGTCTCTCCACATGCTCAGTTCTGAGAGATAAGTGTGGGTGAAAGCCGTCCTTCACATAACTTGCTGGGAACACAAAGTTTCTTTTCAGTTGCAAACAACACTCCATACATATATATGGGGAGGTATAAGCTCCAACTCCTTTTACAGTGAAAACTGCAATAACATCAAACCGGCACTAGGAAACAGACTAAGAAACCAGAGTAAAAGTTTCTCCTGCAACACGTTCCCTTTGTGAAAGATGAACGAACGTCTCTCCACATGCTCATTTCTGACAGAAAACTGTGTGTGAAATCCGTCCGTCACATAGCTTGTGGGGAACACAGAGTTCTTTTCAGTTGCAAAATGCACTCCATAAATATCTATGGGTTGGTAGTAGCTCCAAATCGTTTTTACAGTGAAAACTGCAGGATCATCAAACCGGCACTAGGAAACAGACTGAGAATCCAGTGAAAAAGTTTCTCATGCAAACCGTTCCATTTGGGCTAGATGAAAGAACGTCTCTCCACATGCTCAGTTCTGAGAGAGAAGTGTGTGTGAAAGCCGTCCTTCACCTAGCTTGTTGGGAACACAAAGTTTCTTTTTAGTTGCAAACTACACTCCATACATATCTATGGGTTGGTACTAGCTCCAACTCGTTTTTACAGTGAAAACTGCAGGAACATCAAACCGGCACTAGGAAACAGACTGAGAAACCAGAGTAATAGTTACTCCTGCAACCCATTCCTTTTGTGCTAAATGAACGCACGTCTATCCTCATGCTCAGTTCTGAGAGATAAGTGTGTGTGAAAGCCGTCCTTCACCTAGCTTGTTGGGAACACAAAGTTTCTTTTCAGTTGCAAATTACAATCCATACATTTATATGGGTTGGTACTAGCTCCAAATCGTTGTTACAGTGAAAACTGCAGGAACAACAAACCGGCACTAAGAAGCCGACTGAGAAACCACAGAAAAGTTTCACCTGCAACCCATTCTCTTTGTGTTAGATGAACGAACGTCTCTCCACATGCTCATTTCTGACAGAATACTGTGTGTGTAAGCCGTCCATCACCTAGCTTGTTGGCAACACAAAGTTTCTTTTCAGTTGCAATGTACACTCCATACATATATATGGGGAGGTACTTGCTCCAACTCGGTTTTACAGATAAAACAGGAGGAACATCAAACTGGCAGTAGGAAACAGACTGAGAAACCAGAGTAAAAGTTTCTCCTGCAACTCGTTCCCTTTGTGCTAGATGAACGAATGTCTCTCCACATGCTCAGTTCTGAGAGTTAACAGTGTGTGAAAGCCATCCTTCACATAGCTTGTTGGGAAAACAAAGATTTTTATCTGTTGCAAACTACACTCCATACATATATGTGTGGACGTACTAGCTGCATCTCGTTTTTACAGTGAAAACTGCATGAACTTCAAACCGGCAGAAGGAAACAGACAGAAACAAAAGTAAAAGATTCTCCTGCAAACCGTTCCCGTTGTGGTAGATGAACGAACGTCTCTCCACATGCTCAGTTCTGAGAGATAAGTGTGGGTGAAGGCCGTCTTTCACCTAGCTTGCTGGGAACACAAAGTTTCTTTTCAGTTGCAATTTACAATCCATACGTATATTTGGGTAGGTATAAGCTCCAACTCGTTATACAGTGAAATATGCAGGAACTTCAAACCGGCACTAGGAAAAAGACTGAGAACCCAGAGTAAAAGTTTCTCCTGCAACCCGTTCCCTTTGTGATAGATGAACGAAAGTCTCTCCACATGCTCATTTGTGACAGAAAACTGTGTGTGAAATCCGTCCTTCACCTAGCTGTTGGGAACACAAAATTTCTTTTCATTTGCAAACTACACTCCAAACATATATATGGGTAGGAACAATCTCCAACACGCTTTTTCAGTGAAAACTGCAGGAACTTCAAACCAGCACAAGGAAACAGACTGAGAAACCAGATTAAATGTTTCTCCTGCAATTCGTTCCCTTTGTGCTAGATGAACGAACGTCTCTCCACAAGCTCAGTTCTGAGAGAGAAGTGTGTGTGAAATCCATCCTTCACCTAGCTTGCTGGGAACACAAAGTTTCTTTTCAGTTGCAATCTACACTCTATACATATATATGGGGAGGTACTAGATCCAACTCGGTTTTACAGATAAATCAGCAGGAACATAAAACTGGCACTAGGAAACAGACTGAGAAACCAGAGTAAAAGTTTCCCCTGCAACCCGTTCCCTTTGTGCTAGATGAACGAAAGTCTCTCCACAGGCTCAGTTCTGAGAGAGAAGTGTGTGGGAAAGATGCCCTTCACCTACTTTTTGGGAACAAAAAGTTTCTTTCAGTTGCAAAATACAATCCTTACATATAAATGGGGAGGTACTAGCTCAAACTCGCTTTTATAGTGAAAACTGCAGGAACTTCAAAACGGGACTAGGAAACAGACTGAGAAATCAGAGTAAATGTTTCACCTGCAACCCGTTCCATTTGAGCTAGATGAACGAAAGTCTCTCCACATGCTCCGTTCTTAGAGAAAATTGTGTGTGCTAGTCTTTCTTCACCTACCTTATTGGGAACAAATATTTTCTTTTCCGTTGGAAAATAAACTCCATACATATAAATAAGTTGGTACTAGCTCCAACTCGGTCTTACAGTGAAAACTGCAGGAACTTCAAACCGGCATTAGGAAACAGACTGAGAATCCAGAGTAAAAGTTTCACCTGCAAACCGTTCCGTTTTTGCTAGATCAATGAACGTCTATCCACATGCTCAGTTCTGAGAGATAAGTGTGTGTGTAAGCCGTCCTTCACCTAGCTTGTTGGGAACACAAAGTTTCTTTTAAGTTGCAAACTACACTCCATACATATCTATGGGTTGGTACCAGCTCCAACACGTTTTTACAGTGAAAACTGCAGGAACTTAAAACCGGCCCTAGGAAAGAGACTGAGAATCCAGAGAAAAAGTTTCTCCTGCAACCCATTCCCTTTGTGCTAGATGAAAGAATGTCTCTCCACATGCTCACTTCTGAGAGAATATTGTGTGTGAAAGCCGTCGTTCACCTAGCTTGTTGGGAACACAAAGTTTCTTTTCAGTTGCAAACTACATTCCATACATATCTATTGGTTGGTACTAGCTCCACTCGTTTTTACTGTGAAAACTCCAGGAACTTCATACCGGCACTAGGAAACAGACAGAATACAGAGAAATAGTTTCTCATGGAACCCGTTCCTTTTGTGCTAGATGAAAGAACGTCTCTCCACATGCTCACTTCTGAGAGAAAAGTGTGCGTGAAAGCCTTCGTTCACCTAGCTTGTTGGGAACACAAAGTTTCTTTTCAGTTGCAAACTACACTCCATATATATATATGGGTTGGTACTAGCTCCAACTCGTTTTTACAGTGAAAACTGCGGGAACTTCAAACCGGCACTAGGAAACAGACTGAAAAACCAGAGTAAAAGTTTCTCCTGCAACCCGTTCCTTTTGTGCTAGATGAACGAAATTCTCTCCACATGCTCAGTTCTGAGAGATAAGTGTGTGTGAAAGCCATCGTTCACCTAGCTTGTTGAGAACACAAATTTTCTATTTATTTGAAAACTATAAACCATACATATCTATGGGTTGGTACTAGCTCCAACTCGTTTTTACCGTGAAAACTGAAGGAATTTCAAACCGGCACTAGGAAACAGACTGAGAAAACAGAGTAAAAGTTTCCCCTGCAATCGTTTCCATTTTGCCTAGATGAAAGAATGTCTCACCTCATGCTCAGTTCTGAGAAATAAGTGTGTGTGAAAGCCGTCCTTCACTTAGCTTTTTGGGAACACATAATTTCTTTTCAGTTGTAAAGTACACTCCATAAATATATATGGGGAGGTACTAGCTCCAACTCGCTTTTACAGATAAAACAGCAGGAACATCAAACCGGCAGTAGGAAACAGACTGCGAAACCAGAGTAAAAGTTTCTCCTGCAACTCGATCCCATTGTGCTAGATGAACGAACGTCTCTCCACATGCTCAGTTCTGAGAGATAACTGTGTGTGAAAGCCATCGTTCACATAGCTTGTTGGGAACACAAAGATTTTTATCTGTTGCAAACTACACTTCATACATTTATGTGTGTACGTACTAGCTGCATCTCGTTTTTACACTGAAAACTGCATGAACTTCAAACCGGCAGAAGGAAACAGACAGAAACAAAAGTAAAAGATTCTCCTGCAAACCGTTCCCTTTGTGGTAGATGAACGAACGTCTCTCCACATGCTCAGTTCTGAGAGATAAGTGTGGGTGAAAGCCGTCCTTCACATAGATTGTTGGGAACACAAAGTTTCTTTTCAGTTACAAACTACACTACTTACATATATATGGGGAGGTACTAGCTCCAACTCTGTTTTATAGATAAAACAGCAGGAAAATCATACCGGCACTAGGAAGCCGACTGAGAAACTAGAGTAAAATTTACCCCTGCAACCCGTTCCCCTTGTGCTAGTTGAACGAACCTCTCTACACAAGCTCTGTTCTGTGAGATATGTGTGTGTTAAAGCCGTCCTTCACCTAGCTTGTTGGCAACACAAAGTTTCTTTTCAGTTGCAAAGTACACTCCATACATATATATGGTTTGGTACTAGCTCCAACTCGGTTTTACATTGAAAACTGCAGGAATT
The DNA here is from genome assembly GCF_009834535.1 of Camelus ferus. NCBI lineage: Eukaryota > Metazoa > Chordata > Mammalia > Artiodactyla > Camelidae > Camelus > Camelus ferus. Next base: position 10,877,335 of record NC_045731.1, on the reverse strand, counting down.
TCAAACCGGCACTTGGAAACAGACTGAGAAACTATAGTAAAATTTCTCCGGCAACCCGTTACTTTAGTGCTAGATGAACGAACGTCTCTCCACATGCTCAATTCTGAGAGATAATTGTGTGTGAATGCCATTCTTCACCTAGATTGTTGGGAACACAAGGTATCTTTTCAGTTGTAAACTACAATCCATACATATATATGGGGAGTTAGTAGCTCCAATTCGGTTTTAAAGTGATAACTGCAGGAACTTCAAACCGGCACTAGGAAAAAAACTGAGATACCAGAGAAATAGTTTCCCCTGCATCCCGTTAAATTTGTGCTAGATGAATGAACGTCTCTCCACAAGTTCTGTTCTGAGAGATATGTGTGTGTTAAAGATGTCCTTCACCTAGCTTGTTGGCAACACAAAGTTTCTTTCCAGTTTCAAACTACACTCCATACATATATATGGGTTAGTACAAGCTCCAACTCGTTTTTACAGTGAAAACTCCAGGAACTTCAAACCGGCACTAGGAAACAGACTGAGAAAACAGAGTAAAATTTCTCCGGCATCCCGTTCCCTTTATGCTAGATGAACGAACGTCTCTCCACATGCTCAGTTCTGAGAGATAAGTGTGTGTGTAAGCCAATCTTCACCTAGCTAGTTGGGAACACAAAGAATATTTTCAGTTGCAAACTACACTCCATACATATACATAGGGAATTAGTAGCTCCAACTCGGTTTTACAGTGAAAAAAGCAGGAACATCAAAACGGCACTAGAAAACAGACTGAGAAACAAGAGTAAAACTTTCCCTGCAAACCGTTCCCTTTGGGCGAGATGAACGAACGTCTCTCCACATGCTAAGTTCTGACAGATAAGTGTGTGTGAAAGCCGTCCTTCACCTAGTTTGTTGGGAACACAAAGATTCTTTTCAGTTGAAAACTACACTCCAAACATACATATGAGGAATTATTAGTTCCAACTCGGTTTTACAGTGAAAATTCAGGAACTTCATACCGGCACTAGGAAAGAGACTGAGATACCAGAGAAAAAGTTCCTCCTGCAAACTGTTTCCTTTGTGCTAGATGAACGAACATCTCTACACATGCTCAGTTCTGAGAGATAATTGTGTGTGAAAGCCGTACTTCACATACATTGTTGGGAACACAAAGATTCTTTTCAGCTGCAAACTACACTCCATAAATATATATGGGGTTTACAAGCTCCAACCTGATTTTACAGATAAAATAGCAGGAACATCAAACCGGCACTAGGAAGCCGAATGTGAAACCCGAGAAAAAGTTTCTCCTGCAAAGAGTTCTCTTTGTGCTAGATGAACGAACGTCTCTCCAGATGTTCAGTTCTGAGAGATAAGTGTGTGTGAAAGCCGTCGTTCACATAGCTTGTTTGGAACACAAAATTTCTTATCTGTTGCAAAATACAATCCATAAATATATATGGGGATGTATTAGCTCCAACTCTGTTTTACAGATAAAACAGCAGGAACATCAAACCGGCACTAGGAAACAGACTGAGAAACCAGAGTAATAGTTTCTCCTGCAAACCGTTCCCTTTGTGCTAGATGAACGAACGTCTCTCCACATTCTAAGTTCTGAGAGATAAGCGTGTGTGAAAGCCGTCCTTCACCTAGCTTGTTGGGAACACAAATATTCTTTCAGTTGCAAAATACACTCCAAACATATATATGGGGAAGTATTAGTTCAAAATCGCTTTTACAGTGAAAACTCAGGAACTTCATACTGGCAATAGGAAACAGACTGAGAAACCAGGGAAAAAATTTCTCCTGCCACCCTTTTCCTTTGTGCTAGATGAACGAACATCTCTCCACATGCTCAGTTCTAAGAGATAAGTGTGTGTGAAAGCCATCGTTCAAATATCGTGTTGGGAACACAAAGTTTCTTATATTTTGCAAAGTGCAATCCATACATATATATGGGGAGGTACTAGTTCCAACTCGGTTTTACACTGAAAAATGCAGGAACTTCAAACCGGCACTAGGAAACAGACTGAAAAACCAGAGTAAATGTTTCCACTGCAAACGGTTCACTTTTTGCTAGATGAACGAACGCCTCCCACATATTCAGTTCTGAGAGACATGTGTGTGTGAAAGGCATTCTTCACATAACTTGTTGGGAACACAAAGTTTCTTTTCAGTTGCAAACTACACTCCATACATATATATGGGTTGGTACTAGCTCCAACTCGTTTTTACAGTGAAAATTGCAGGAACATCAAACCGGCACTAGGAAACAGACTGAAATACGAGAGTAAAATTTTCTCCTGCAACCCGTTCCATTTGTGCTAGATGAACGAACGTCTCTCCACATGGTCAGTTCTGAGAGATAAGTGTGTGTGAATGCCGTCCTTCACCTAGCTTGTTGGGAAAACAAAGTTTCTTTTCAGATGCAAACTGCACTCCACATATATATGGGGTGGTACTAGCTCCAACTCGATTTTATAGTGAAAACTGCAGGAACTTTAAATCGGCACTAGGAACCATACTGAGAATCCAGAGAAAAAGATTCTAATGCAACCTGTTTCCTTTGTGGTAGATGAACGAACATCTCTCCACATGCTCAGTTCTGAGAGATAATTGTGTGTGAAAGCCGTACTTCACCTACATTGTTGGGCACAAAAATTTTCTTTTCAGTTGCAAACTACACTCCATAAAAATATATGGGGTGTTACCAGCTCCAACCCGATTTTACAGATAAAACAGGAGGAACATCCAACAGGCACTAGGAAGCCGAATGAGAAACCAGAGGAAAAGTTTCTCCTGCAAACCTTTCCCTTTGTGCTAGATGAACGAACGTCTTTCCACATGCTCATTTCTGACAGAAAACTGTGTGTGAAAACCGTCCTTCACCGAGCTTGTTCGGAACACAAAGTTTCTTTTCATTTGCAAACAACACTCCATACATATATATGGGGAGGTACCATCTACAACAAGTTTTTTCAGTGAAAACTGCAGGAACATCAAACCGGCACAAGGAAACAGACTGAGAAACCTGAGTAAATGTTTCTCCTGAAATTCGTTCCCTTTGTGCTAGATGAAAGAACTTCTATCCACAGGCTAAGTTCTGAGAGAGATGTGTGTGTGAAATCCGTCCTTCACCTAGCTTGCTGGGAACACAAAGTTTCTTTTCAGTTGCAAACTATACTCCATACATATATATGGGGAGGTACCATCTCCATCTCGGTTTTACAGGGAAAACTGCAGTAACTTCATACCGGCACTAGGAAACAGACTGAGAAACCAGAGAAATTATCTCCTGCAACCCGTTAAATTTGTGCTAGATGAACGAAAGTCTCTCCACATGCTCAGTTCTGAGTGATAAGTGTGTGTGAAAGCCGTCGTTCACATACCTTGTTGGGAACACTAATATTTTTATCTGTGGCAAACTACACTCCATAAATATAAGTGTGGATGTACTAGCTCCATCTCGTTTTTACAGTGAAAACTGCATGAACTTCAAACCGGCAGAAGGAAACAGACAGAAACAAGAGTAAAAGATTCTCCTGCTAAAAATTCCCTTTGTGGTAGATGAACGAAAGTCTCTCCACATGCTCAGTTCTGAGAGATAAGTGTGGGTGAAAGCTGTCCTTCACATAGCTTGCTGGGAACACAAAGTTTCTTTTCAGTTGCAAACAACACTCCATACATATATATGGGGAGGTATAAGCTCCAACTCCTTTTACAGTGAAAACTGCAATAACATCAAACCGGCACTAGGAAACAGACTAAGAAACCAGAGTAAAATTTTCTCCTGCAACACGTTCCCTTTGTGAAAGATGAACGAACGTCTCTCCACATGCTCATTTCTGACAAAAAACTGTGTGTGAAATCCGTCCGTCACATAGCTTGTGGGGAAAACACAGTTCTTTTCAGTTGCAAAATGCACTCCATACATATCTATGGGTTGGTAGTAGCTCCAAATCGTTTTTACAGTGAAAACTGCAGGATCATCAAACCGGCACTAGGAAACAGACTGAGAATCCAGAGAAAAAGTTTCTCATGCAAACCGTTCCATTTGGGCTAGATGAAAGAACGTCTCTCCACATGCTCAGCTCTGAGAGAGAAGTGTGTGTGAACGCCGTCCTTCACCTAGCTTGTTGGGAACACAAAGTTTCTTTTCAGTTGCAAACTACACTCCATACATATATATGGGTTGGTACTAGGTCCAAATCGTTTTTACAGTGAAAACTGCAGGAACATGAAACCGGCACTAAGAAGCCGACTGAGAAACAACAGAAAAGTTTCACCTGCAACCCGTTCTCTTTGTGCTAGATGAACGAACGTCTCTCCACATGCTCATTTCTGACAGAATACTGTGTGTGAAAGCCGTCCTCACCTAGCTTCTTGGGAACAGAAAGTTTCTTTTCATTTGCAAACTACACTCCATACATATATATGGGGAGGTAACATCTCCAACACGGTTTTTCAGTGAAAACTGCAGGAACTTTAAACCGGCACAAGGAAACAGACTGAGAAACCAGAGTAAATGTTTCTCCTGCAAATCGTTCCCTTTCTGCTAGATGAACGAAAGTCTCTCCACAGGCTAGGTTCTGAGAGAGAAATGTGTGTGAATTCCGTCCTTCACCTAGCTTGCTGGGAACACAAAGTTTCTTTTCAGTTGCAAACTACACTCCATACATATATATGGGGAGGTACCGTCTCCAACACGGTTTTTCAGTGAAAACTGCAGGAACATCAAACAGGAACAAGGAAGCCGACTGAGAAACCAGAGTAAAAGTTTCTCCTGCAACCCGTTCCCTTGTGCTAGATGAACAAACGTCTCTCCACATGCTCATTTCTGACAGAATACTGTGTGTGAAATCCGTCTTTCAACTAGCTTGATGGGAACAGAAAGTTTCTTTTCATTTGCAAACTACACTCCATACATATATATGGGGAGGTACCATCTCCAACACGGTTTTTCAGTGAAAACTGCAGGAACATCAAAATGGCACAAGGAAGCCGACTGAACAAACCAGAGTAAAAGTTTCTCCTGCAACCCAGTTCCCTTTGTGCTAGATGAACGAACGTCTCTCCACATGCTCAGTTCTTAGAGATATTTGGGTGTAAGTGGTTCTTCACCTAGCTTGTTGGGAACACAAATTTTCTTTTCCGTTGGAAACTACACTCCATACATATATATCGGAATTACTAGTTCCAACTCGGTTTTACAGGGATAGCTGCAGTTACTTCATACCGGCACTAGGAAACAGACTGAAACCAGAGAAATGTATCACCTGAAACCCGTTCAATTTGTCATAGATGAACGAACGTCTCTCCACATGCTCAGATCTGAGAGATAAGTGTGTGTGAAAGCCGTCCTTCACCTAGCTTGTTGGCAACACAAAGTTTCTTTTAAGAGGCAAACTACATTCCATACATATATATGGGTTGGTACTAGCTCCAACCCGTTCTTACAGTGAAAACTGCAGGAACATCAAACCGGCAATAGAAACCGACTGAGAAACCAGAGTAAAAGTTTCTCCTGCAAACCGTTCCCTTTATGCTACATGAATGAACGTCTCTCCACATGCTGAGTTCTGAGAGATATGTGTGTGTGAAAGCCGTCGTTCACCTAGCTTATTGAGAACACAAATTTTGTTTTCAATTGCTAATAACACTCCATATATATCTATGGGTAGGTGCAATCTCCAACTCGGTTTTACATTGAAAACTGCAGGAACTTCAAACCGGCACAAGGAAACAGAGTGAGAATCAACAGTAAATATTTGTCCTGCAACCCGTGCACGTTGCGCTAGATGAACGACGTCTCACCTCATGCTCAGATCTGAGAGATAAGTGTGTGTGAAAGCCGTCCTTCACATAGCTTGTTGGGAACACTAAGTTTCTTTTCAGGAGCAAACTACAATTCTTACATATATATGGGGAGGTACTAACTCCAACTCTGTTTTACAGTTAAAACAGCCTGAACATCATACCAGCACTAGGAAGCCGACTGAGAAATCAGAGTAAAAGTTACCCCTGCAACCCGTTCCATTTATGCTAGTTGAACGTCTCTCCACAAGCTCTGTTCTGAGAGATATATGTGTGTTAAAGCCGTCATTCACCTAGCTTGTTGGCAACACAAATTTTCTTTTCTGTTGCAAAATTCACTCCATACATATATATGGGTTGGTACTAGCTCCAAATCGGTTTTACAGTGAAAACTGCAGTAACTTCACACCGGCACTAGGAAGCAGACTGAGAAACCAGAGAAAACTTTCTCCTGCAACCCGTTACTATTTTGCTAGATGAACGAACGTCTCTCCACATGCTCAGATCTGAGAGATATGTGTGTTTGAAAGCCATTCTTCACCTAGCTTGTTGGGAACACAAAGTATCTTTTCAGTTGTAAACTACACTCCATACATATATATGGTGATTTAGTAGCTCCAAATCGGTTTTAAAGTGATAACTGCAGGAACTTCAAACCGGCACTAGTAAACAAACTGAGACACCAGAATAATAGTTTCTACTTAAACCCGTTCCCTTTGTGCTAGATGAACAAACGTCTCTCCACATGCTCAGATCTGAGAGATAAGTGTGTGTGAAAGCCGTTCTTCAACTAACATTTTTGAACACACAGTTTCTTTTCCATGGAAGCTACTCACCATACATATATATGGGGAGGCACAAGCTCCAACACGGTTTTACTGTGAAAACTGCAGGAACATCAAACCGGGACTAGGAAGCCGACTGAGAAACCACAGTAAAAGTTTTCCTTGCAACCCGTTCCCTTTGTGCTAGATGAACGAACGTCTCTCCACATGCTCAGTTCTGAGAGATAAGTGTGTGTGAAAGCCGTCCTTCACCTAGCTTGTTGGGAACACAAAGTTTTTTTAAGTTGCAAACTACACTCCATACATATATATGGGGAGGTACCATCTCTAAAAATTTTTTTCAGTGAAAACTGCAGGAACTTCAAACCGGCACTTGGAAACAGACTGAGAAACCAGAGTAAATGTTTCTCCTGAAAATCGTTCCATTTGTGCTAGATGAACGAACGTCTCTCCACATGCTAATTTCTGAGAGGTAATTGTGTGTGAATGCTATTCCTTCACATAGCTTGTTGGGAACACAAAGTTTCTTTTCAGTTACAAACTACATTTCATACAATTATATGGGTTGGTACTAGCTCCAACTCGGTTTTACAGTGAAAAATGCAGGAAATTCAAACCCGCACTAGGAAAAAGACTGAGAAACCAGACTAAATATTTCTCCTGCAACTCGTTCTTTGTGCTAGATGAACGAATGTCTCTCCACATGCTCAGTTCTGAGAGACAATTGTGTGTGGAAGCCGTTCTTAACCTAGCTTGTTGGGAACACATAGTTTCTTTTCAGTTGCAAACTACACTCCATACATATATATGGGGAGGTACTAGCTCGAACTCGGTTTTACAGATAAAACAGCAGGAACATCATACCGGCACTAGGAAGCCGACTGAGTAACCAGAGTAAAAGTTTCTCCTGAAACCCGTTCCCTTTGTGCTAGATGAAATAACGTCTCTCCACATACTCAGTTCTGAGAGATAAGTGTGTGTGAAAGCTGTCCTTCACCTACTTGTTGGGAATAAATATTAGTTTTCAGTTGCAAACTACCCTCCATACATATATATGGGGAGGTACTAGCTCGAACTCGGTTTTACAAATATAACATCAGGAACATCATACCGGCACTAGGAAGGCGACTGAGTAACCAGAGTAAAAGTTTCTCCTGCAACCCGTTCCCTTTGTGCTAGATGAACGAAGGTCTCTACACATGCTCAGTTCTGAGAGATAAGTGTGTGTGAAAGCTGTCCTTCACATACTTTTTGGGAACAAAAAGTTTGTTTTCAGTTGCAAAATACACTCCTTACATATATATGGTGATGTACTAGCTCCAACTCGGTTTTATAGTGAAAACTGCAGGAACTTCAAAGCGGGACTAGGAAACAGACTTAGAATTCAGAGTAAAAATTACCCATGAACCCGTTCCTTTTTGCTAGATGAATGAATGTCTCTCCTCATGCTAAGTTCTAAGAGATAATTGTGTGTGAAAGCTATTCCTTCACCTAGCTTGTTGGGAACACAAAGTTTCTTTTCATTTGCAAACTACACTCCATACAAATATATGGGTTGGTACTAGATCCAACTCGGTTTTACAGTGAAAAATGCAGGAAATTCAAACCGGCACTATGAAAAAGACTGAGAAACCAGACTAAATATTACTCCTGCAACTCGTTCTTTGTGCTAGTTGAACGAATGTCTCTCCACATGCTCAGTTCTGAGAGACAATTATGTGTGAAAGCCGTTCTTCACCTAGGTTGTAGGGGAACACATATTTTCTTTTCCGTTGGTAACTACAAACCATACATATATATCGGGAGGTAATAGTTACAACTCGGTTTTACAGAGAAAACTGCAGGAAATTCATACCGGCACTAGAAAACAGACTGAGAAATCAGAGAAATTGTTTCTCCTGCAATCAGTTCCCTTTGTGCTAGATGAACGAAATTCTCTCCACATGCTCAGTTCTGAGAGATAAGTGTGTGTGAAAGCCGTCCTTCACCTAGCTTGTTGGGAACACATAGTTTCTTTTCAGTTGCAAACTACACTCCATACTTATATATGGGGAGGTACTAGCTCGAACTCGGTTTTACAGATAAAACAGCAGGAACATCATACCGGCACTAGGAAGCCGACTGAGTAACCAGAGTAAAAGTTTTTCCTGCAACCCGTTCCCTTTGTGCGAGATGAACGAACGTCTCTCCACATGCTAAGTTCTGAGAGATAAGTGTGTGTGAAAGCCGTCCTTCACCTAGCTTGATGGGAACACAAAGATTCTTTTCAGTTGAAAACTACACTCCAAACATATACATGAGGAATTATTAGTTCCAACTCAGTTTTACAGTGAAAATTCAGGAACTTCATACTGGCAATAGGAAAGAGACTGAGAAACCAGAGAAAAAGTTCCTCCTGCAAACTGTTTCCTTTGTGCTAGATGAACGAACATCTCTACACATGCTCAGATCTGAGAGATAATTGTGTGTGAAAGCCGTACTTCACATACATTGTTGGGAACACAATGATTCTTTTCAGTTGCAAACTACACTCCATAAATATATATGGGGTTTACCAGCTCCAACCTGATTTTACAGATAAAATAGCAGGAACATCAAACCGGCACTAGGAAGCCGAATGTGAAACCCGAGAAAAAGTTTCTCCTGCAAAGAGTTCCCTTTGTGCTAGATGAACGAACGTCTCTCCAGATGCTCAGTTCTGAGAGATAAGTGTGTGTGAAAGCCGTCGTTCACATAGCTTGTTTGGAACACAAAATTTCTTATCTGTTGCAAAATACAATCCATAAATATATATGGGGAGGTATTAGCTCCAACTCGGTTTTACATATAAAACAGCAGGAACATCAAACCGGCACTAGGAAACAGACTGAGAAACCAGAGTAATAGTTTCTCCTGCAAACCGTTCCCTTTGTGCTAGATGAACGAACGTCTCTCCACATTCTAAGTTCTGAGAGATAAGCGTGTGTGAAAGCCGTCCTTCACCTAGCTTGTTGGGAACACAAATATTTTTTCAGTTGCAAAATACACTCCAAACATATATATGGGGAAGTATTAGTTCAAAATCTCTTTTACAGTGAAAACTCAGGAACTTCATACTGGCAATAGGAAACAGACTGAGAAACCAGGGAAAAAGTTTCTCCTGCCACCCTTTTCCTTTGTGCTAGATGAACGAACATCTCTCCACATGCTCAGTTCTAAGAGATAAGTGTGTGTGAAAGCCGTCGTTCAAATATCGTGTTGGGAACACAAAGTTTCTTATATTTTGCAAAGTGCACTCCATAAATATATATGGAGAGGTACTAGTTCCAACTCGTTTTTACACTGAAAAATGCAGGAACTTCAAACCGGCACTAGGAAACAGACTGAAAAACCAGAGTAAATGTTTCCACTGCAAACGGTTCACTTTTTGCCAGATGAACGAACGCCTCTCACATATTCAGTTCTGAGAGACATGTGTGTGTGAAAGGCATTCTTCACATACCTTGTTGGGAAAACAAAGTTTCTTTTCAGTTGCAAACTACACTCCATACATATATATGGGTTGGTACTAGCTCCAACTCGTTTTTACAGTGAAAATTGCAGGAACATCAAACCGGCACTAGGAAACAGACTGAAATACGAGAGTAAAATTTTCTCCTGCAACCCGTTCCATTTGTGCTAGATGAACGAACGTCTCTCCACATGGTCATTTCTGAGAGATAAGTGTTTGTGAATGCCGTCCTTCACCTAGCTTGTTGGGAAAACAAAGTTTCTTTTCAGATGAAAACTGCACTCCATACATATCTATGGGGTGGTACTAGCTCCAACTCGATTTTATAGTGAAAACTGCAGGAACTTTAAAACGGCACTAGGAACCATACTGAAAATCCAGAGAAAAAGTTTCTAATGCAACCTGTTTCCTTTGTGGTAGATGAACGAACATCTCTCCACATGCTCAGATCTGAGAGATAATTGTGTGTGAAAGCCGTACTTCACCTACATTGTTGGGCACAAAAATTTTCTTTTCAGATGCACACTACACTCCATAAAAATATATGGGGTGTTACCAGCTCCAACCCGATTTTACAGATAAAACAGGAGGAACATCCAACAGGCACTAGGAAGCCGAATGAGAAACCAGAGGAAAAGTTTCTCCTGCAAACCTTTCCCTTTGTGCTAGATGAATGAACGTCTTACCACATGCTCATTTCTGACAGAAAACTGTGTGTGAAAACCGTCCTTCACCGAGCTTGTTGGGAACACAAAGTTTCTTTTCATTTGCAAACAACACTCCATACATATATATGGGGAGGTACCATCTACAACAAGTTTTTTCAGTGAAAACTGCAGGAACATCAAACCGGCACAAGGAAACAGACTGAGAAACCTGAGTAAATGTTTCTCCTGAAATTCGTTCCCTTTGTGCTAGATGAAAGAACTTCTCTCCACAGGCTAAGTTCTGAGAGAGATGTGTGTGTGAAATCCGTCCTTCACCTAGCTTGCTGGGAACACAAAGTTTCTTTTCAGTTGCAAACTATACTCCATACATATATATGGGGAGGTACCATCTCCATCTCGGTTTTACAGGGAAAACTGCAGTAACTTCATACCGGCACTAGGAAACAGACTGAGAAACCAGAGAAATTATCTCCTGCAACCCGTTAAATTTGTGCTAGATGAACGAAAGTCTCTCCACATGCTCAGTTCTGAGTGATAAGTGTGTGTGAAAGCCGTCGTTCACATACCTTGTTGGGAACACTAATTTTTTTATCTGTGGCAAACTACACTCCATAAATATAAGTGTGGATGTACTAGCTCCATCTCGTTTTTACAGTGAAAACTGCATGAACTTCAAACCGGCAGAAGGAAACAGACAGAAACTAGAGTAAAAGATTCTCCTGCTAAAAATTCCCTTTGTGGTAGATGAACGAAAGTCTCTCCACATGCTCAGTTCTGAGAGATAAGTGTGGGTGAAAGCTGTCCTTCACATAGCTTGCTGGGAACTCAAAGTTTCTTTTCAGTTGCAAACAACACTCCATACATATATATGGGGAGGTATAAGCTCCAACTCCTTTTACAGTGAAAACTGCAATAAAATCAAACCGGCTCTAGGAAACAGACTAAGAAACCAGAGTAAAAGTTTCTCCTGCAACACGTTCCCTTTGTGAAAGATGAACGAACGTCTCTCCACATGCTCATTTCTGACAGAAAACTGTGTGTGAAATCCGTCCGTCACATAGCTTGTGGGGAACACAGAGTTCTTTTCAGTTGCAAAATGCACTCCCTACATATCTATGGGTTGGTAGTAGCTCCAAATCGTTTTTACAGTGAAAACTGCAGGATCATCAAACCGGCACTAGGAAACAGACTGAGAATCCAGAGAAAAAGTTTCTCATACAAACCGTTCCATTTGGGCTAGATGAAAGAACGTCTCTCCACATTCTCAGTTCTGAGAGAGAAGTGTGTGTGAAAGCCGTCCTTCACCTAGCTTGTTGGGAACACAAAGTTTCTTTTTAGTTGCAAACTACACTCCATACATATCTATGGGTTGGTACTACCTCCAACTCGTTTTTACAGTGAAAACTGCAGGAACATCAAACCGACACTAGGAAACAGACTGAGAAACCAAAGTAATAGTTACCCCTGCAACCCATTCCTTTTGTGCTAAATGAATGCATGTCTATCCTCATGCTCAGTTCTGAGAGATAATTGTGTGTGAAAGCCTTCCTTCACCTAGCTTGTTGGGAACACAAAGTTTATTTTAAGTTGCAAATTACAATCCATACATTTATAAGGGTTGGTACTAGCTCCAAATCATTGTTACAGTGAAAACTGCAGGAACAACAAACCGGCACTAGTAAGCCGACTGAGAATCCAGAGTAAAAGTTTCTCCTGCAAACAGTTCCCTTTGTGCTACATGAACGAACTTCTCTCCACATGCTCCGTTCTTAGAAATAAGTGTGTGTGAAAGCCGTCATTCACCTAGCTTGTTTAGAACACAAAGTTTCTTTTCAGTTGCAAATTACATTCCATACATATCTATGGGTTGGTATTAGCTCCAACACGTTTTTACAGTGAAAACAGCAGGAACTTCAAAACGGCACTAGGAAACAGAATGAGAATCCAGAGAAAAATTTCTCTTGCAACCCCTTCCCTTTGTGCTAGATGAAAAAACGTCTCTCCACATGCTCACTTCGGATAGAAAATTGTGTGTGAACGCCGTCCTTCACCTATCTTGTTGGGAACACAAAGTTTCTTTTCAGTTGCAAACTACACTCCATATATATATATGGGTTGGTACTAGCTCCAAATCGTTTTTACAGTGAAAACTGCAGGAACATGAAACCGGCACTAAGAAGCCGACTGACAAACCAGAGTAAAAGTTTCTCCTGCAACCCGTTCCCTTTGTGCTAGATGAACGAACGTCTCTCCACATGCTCATTTCTGACAGAATACTGTGTGGAAAGCCGTCCTCACCTAGCTTCTTGGGAACAGAAAGTTTCTTTTCATTTGCAAACTACACTCCATACATATATATGGGGAGGTAACATCTCCAACACACGGTTTTTTCAGTGAAAACTGCAGGACTTCAAACTGGCACAAGGAAACAGACTCAGAAACCAGAGTAAATTATACATATATATGGGGAGGTACCGTCTCCAACACGGTTTTTCAGTGAAAACTGCAGGAACATCAAACCGGAACAGGAAGCCGACTGAGAAACCAAGTAAAAGTTTCTCCTGAAACCCGTTCCCTTGTGCTAATGAACAAACGTCTCTCCACATGCTCATTTCTGACAGAATACTGTGTGTGAAAGCCGTCGTTCACTAGCTTGTTGGGAACAGAAAGTTTCTTTTCATTTTCAAACTACACTCCATACATATATATGGGGAGGTACCGTCTCAAACACGGTTTTTCAGTGAAAACTGCAGGAACATCAAAATGGCACAAAGAAGCCGACTGACAAACCAGAGTAAAAGTTTCTCCTGCAACCCGTTCCCTTTGTGCTAGATGAAAGAACGTCTCTCCACATGCTCAGTTCTTAGAGACATTTGGGTGTAAGGCGTTCTTCACCTAGCTTGTTGGGAACACAAATTTTCTTTTCCGTTGGAAACTACACTCCATACATATATCGGAAGTACTAGTTCCAACTCGGTTTTACAGGGATAGCTGCAGTAACTTCATACCGGCACTAGGAAACAGACTGTGAAACCAGAGAAATGTATCACCTGAAACCCGTTCAATTTGTCATAGATGAACGAACGTCCCTCCACATGCTCAGTTCTGAGAGATAAGTGTGTGTGAACGCCGTCCTTCACCTAGCTTGTTGGCAACACAAAGTTTCTTTTAAGAGGCAAACTACACTCCATACATATATATGGGTTGGTACTAGCTCCAACCCGTTCTTACAGTGAAAACTGCAGGAACATCAAACCGGCAATAGAAACCGACTGAGAAACCAGAGTAAAAGTTTCTCCTGCAAACCGTTTCCTTTGTGCTACATGAATGAACGTCTCTCCACATGCTGAGTTCTGAGAGATATGTGTGTGTGAAAGCCGTCTTTCACCTAGCTTATTGAGAACACAAATTTTGTTTTCAATTGCTAATATCACTCCATATATATCTATGGGTAGGTACAATCTCCAACTCGGTTTTACATTGAAAACTGCAGGAACTTCAAACCGGCACAAGGAAACAGAATGAGAATCAACAGTAAATATTTGTCCTGCAACCCGTGCACGTTTCGCTAGATGAACGACGTCTATCCACATGCTCAGTTCTGAGATATAAGTGTGTTTGAAAGCCATTCATCGCCTAGCTTGTTGAGAACACAAAGTTTGTTTTCAGTTGCAAACTACGCTCCATACATATATATGGGGAGGTACTAGTTTCAACTCGGTTTTTCAGTGAACACTGCAGGAACTTCAAACCGGCACTAGGAAACAGCCTGAAAAACCAGAGTAAAAGTTTCTCCTGCAACCGGTTCCCTTTTTGCTTGATGAACAAACGTCTCACCTCATGCTCAGTTCTGAGAGTTATGTGTGTGTGAATGCCATACTTCACCAAGCTTGCTGGGAACACAAAGTTTGTTTTCAGATGCAAAGTACACTCCTTACATATATATGGGGAGGTACTAGCTCCAACTCGGTTTTACAGATAAAACAACAGGAATAACAAAACCGGCACTAGGAAACAGACTGAGAAACCAGAGTAAAAATTTCTCCTGCAACTCGTTCCCTTTGTGCTAGATGAACGAATGTCTCTCCACATGCTCAGTTCTGAGAGATAAGTGTGTGTGAATGCCATTCTTCACCTAGATTGTTGGGAACACAAAGTATCTTTTCAGTTGTAAACTACAATCCGTACATATATATCGGGAGTTAGTAGCTCCAACTCGGTTTTAAAGTGATAACTGCAGGAACTTCAAACCTGCACTAGGAAAAACACTGAGATTCCAGAGTAATAGTTTCTCCTGCATCCCGTTCCCTTTGTGCTAGATGAATGAAAGTCTCTCCACATGCTCAGTTCTGAGAGATAAGTGTTTGTGAAAGCCATCCTTCACCTAGCTTGTTGGGAACACAAAGTTTCTTTTCAATTGCAAACAACACTCCATAAATATATATGGGTTGGTAGTAGCTCAAAATCGTTTTTACCGTGAAAAATGCAGGTACATCAAATCGGCACTAGGAACCCGACTGAGAAACCAGAGAAAAAGTTTCTCCTGCAACCCGTTCCATTTGTGCTAGATGAACGAACGTCTCTCCACATGCTCTGCTCTGAGAGATATGTGTGTGTGAAAGCTGAACTTCACCTAGCTTGATGGGAACACAAATTTCCTTTTCAGTTGCAAACTACACTCCATACATATCTATGGGGAGGTACAAACTCCAACTCGGTTTTACAGATAAAACAGTAGGAACATCATACCGGCACTACGAAGCCGACTGAGAAAACAGAGTAAAGGTTTCTCCTGCAACCCGTTCCCTTTGTGCTAGATGAAAGAACGTCTCTCCACATGCTCATTTCTGAGAATAAAAGTGTGTGAAAGCCGTCCTTCACCTAGCTTGTTGGGAACACAAAGTTCCTTTTCAGTTGCAAACTACACTGCATATATATTTATGAGTTGGTACTAGCTCCAACTCCGTCTTACAGTGAAAACTGCAGGAACTTCAAACCGGCACTAGGAAACAGACTGAGAAACCACAGAAAAGTTTCTCCTGCAACCCGTTCCATTTGTGCTAGATGAACGAACGTCTCTCCACATGCTCAGATCTGAGAGATAAGTGTGTGTGAAAGCCGTCCTTCACCTAGCTTGTTGGGAAAACTAAGTTTCTTTTCAGGAGCAAACTACAATACTTACATATATATGGGGAGGTACTAGCTCCAACTCTGTTTTACAGTTAAAACAGCCTGAACATCATACCAGCACTAGGAAGCCGACTGAGAAACCAGAGTAAAAGTTACCCCTGCAACCCGTTCCATTTATGCTAGTTGAACGTCTCTCCACAAGCTCTGTTCTGAGAGATATATGTGTGTTAAAGCCGTCATTCACCTAGCTTGTTGGCAACACAAATTTTCTTTTCTGTTGCAAACTTCACTCCATACATATATATGGGTTGGTACTAGCTCCAAATCGGTTTTACAGTGTAAACTGCAGTAACTTCACACCGGCACTAGGAAGCAGACTGAGAAACCAGAGAAAACTTTCTCCTGCAACCCGTTACTATTTTGCTAGATGAACGAACGTCTCTCCACATGCTCAGATCTGAGAGATATGTGTGATTGAAAGCCATTCTTCACCTAGCTTGTTGGGAACACAAAGTATCTTTTCAGTTGTAAACTACAATCCATACATATATATGGGGATTTAGTAGCTCCAAATCGGTTTTAAACTGATAACTGCAGGAACTTCAAACCGGCACTAGTAAACAAACTGAGACACCAGAATAATAGTTTCTACTTAAACCCGTTCCCTTTGTGCTAGATGAACAAACGTCTCTAAACATGCTCAGATCTGAGAGATAAGTGTGTGTGAAAGCCGTTCTTCAACTAACTTTTTTGAACACACAGTTTCTTTTCCATGGAAACTACTCACCATACATATATATGGGGAGGTACAAGATCCAACACGGTTTTACTGTGAAAACTGCAGGAACATCAAACCGGGACTAGGAAGCCGACTGAGAAACCACAGTAAAAGTTTTCCTTGCAAACCGTTCCCTTTGTGCTAGATGAACGAACGTCTCTCCACATGCTCAGTTCTGAGAGATAAGTGTGTCTGAAAGCCGTCCTTCACCTAGCTTGTTGGGAACACAAAGTTTTTTTTAAGTTGCAAACTACTCTCCATACATATATATGGGGAGGTACCATCTCTAACAATTTTTTTCTGTGAAAACTGCAGGAACTTCAAACCGGCACTTGGAAACAGACTGAGAAACCAGAGTAAATGTTTCTCCTGAATATCGTTCCATTTGTGCTAGATGAACGAACGTCTCTCCACATGCTAAGTTCTGAGAGATAATTGTGTGTGAATGCTATTATTTCACACAGCTTGTTGGGAACACAAAGTTTCTTTTCAGTTACAAACTACACTCCATACATTTATATGGGTTGGTACTAGCTCCAACTCGGTTTTACAGTGAAAAATGCAGGAAATTCAAACCCGCACTAGGAAACAGACAGAGAAACCAGACTAAATATTTCTCCTGCAACTCGTTCTTTGTGCTAGATGAACGAATGTCTCTCCACATGCTCAGTTCTGAGAGACAATTGTGTGTGGAATCCGTTCTTAACGTAGCTTGTTGGGAACACATAGTTTCTTTTCAGTTGCAAACTACACTCCATACATATATATGGGGAGGTACTAGCTCGAACTCGGTTTTACAGATAAAACAGCAGGAACATCATACCGGCACTAGGAAGCCGACTGAGTAACCAGAGTAAAACTTTCTCCTGAAACCCGTTCCCTTTGTGCTAGATGAAATAACGTCTCTCCACATACTCAGTTCTGAGAGATAAGTGTGTGTGAAAGCTGTCCTTCACCTACTTGTTGGGAATAAATATTTGTTTTCAGTTGCAAACTACCCTCCATACATATATATGGGGAGGTACTAGCTCGAACTCGGTTTTACAATTAAAACAGCAGGAACATCATACCGGCACTAGGAAGCCGACTGAGTAACCAGAGTAAAAGTTTCTCCTGCAACCCGTTCCCTTTGTGCTAGATGAACGAAGGTCTCTCCACATGCTCAGTTCTGAGAGATAAGTGTGTGTGAAAGCTGTCCTTCACATACTTTTTGGGAACAAAACGTTTGTTTTCAGTTGCAAAATACACTCCTTACATATATATGGTGAGGTACTAGCTCCAACTCGGTTTTATAGTGAAAACTGCAGGAACTTCAAAACGGGACTAGGAAACAGACTTAGAATTCAGAGTAAAAATTACCCATGAACCCGTTCCTTTTTGCTAGATGAATGAATGTCTCTCCTCATGCTAAGTTCTAAGAGATAATTGTGTGTGAAAGCTATTCCTTCACCTAGCTTGTTGGGAACACAAAGTTTCTTTTCATTTGCAAACTACACTCCATACAATTATATGGGTTGGTACTAGATCCAACTCGGTTTTACAGTGAAAAATGCAGGAAATTCAAACCGGCACTATGAAAAAGACTGAGAAACCAGACTAAATATTACTCCTGCAACTCGTTCTTTGTGCTAGTTGAACGAATGTCTCTCCACATGCTAAGTTCTGAGAGACAATTATGTGTGAAAGCCGTTCTTCAACTAGGTTGTTGGGAACACATATTTTCTTTTCCGTTGGTAACTACAAACCATACATATATATCGGGAGGTAATAGTTACAACCCGGTTTTACAGAGAAAACTGCAGGAAATTCATACCGGCACTAGAAAACAGACTGAGAAATCAGAGAAATTGTTTCTCCTGCAATCCGTTCCCTTTGTGCTAGATGAACGAAATTCTCTCCACATGCTCAGTTCTGAGAGATACGTGTGTGTGAATGCCATTCTTCATCTAGCTTGCTGGGAACACAAAGTTTCTTTTCAGTTGCAAAGTACACTCCTTACATATATATGGGGAGGTACTAGCTCCAACTCGGTTTTACAGATAAAACAGTAGGAATAACAAAACCGGCACTAGGAAACAGACTGAGAAACCATAGTAAAAGTTTCTCCTGCAACTCGTTCCCTTTGTGCTAGATGAACGAACGTCTCTCCACATGCTCAGTTCTGAGAGATAAGTGTGTGTGAAAGCCGTCCTTCACCTAGCTTGTTGTGAACACAAAGTTTCTTTTCAGTTGTAAACTACAATCCATACATATATATCGGGAGTTAGTAGCTCCAACTCGGTTTTAAAGTGATAACTGCAGGAACTTCAAACCGGCACTAGGAAAAACACTGAGATACCAGAGTAATAGTTTCTCCTGCATCCCGTTCCCTTTGTGCTAGATGAATGAACGTCTCTCCACATGCTCACTTCTGAGAGATAAGTGTGTGTGAAAGCCGTCCTTCACCTAGCTTGTTGGGAACACAAAGTTTCTTTTCAATTGCAAACAACACTCCATAAATATATATGGGTTGGTACTAGCTCAAAATCGTTTTTACCGTGAAAAATGCAGGAACATCAAATCGACACTAGGAACCCGACTGAGAAACCAGAGAAAAAGTTTCTCTGGCAAACCGTTCCATTTGTGCTAGATGAACGAAAGTCTCTCCACATGCTCTGGTCTGAGAGATAAATCTGTGTGAAAGCCGTCCTTCACCTAGCTTGTTGGGAACACAAAGTTCCTTTTCAGTTGCAAACTACACTCCATAAATATCTATGGGTAGGTAGAAACTCCAACTCGGTTTTACAGATAAAACAGCAGGAACATCATACCGGCACTACGAAGCCGACTGAGAAACCAGAGTAAAGGTTTCTCCTGCAACCCGTTCCCTTTGTGCTAGATGAACGAAGGTCTCTCCACTTGCTCAGTTCTGAGAGATAAGTGTGTGTGAAAACTGTCCTTCACCTAATTTTTGGGAACAAAAGGTTTGTTCTCAGTTGCAAAATACACTCCTTACATATATATGGTGAGGTACTAGCTCCAACTCGGTTTTATAGTGAAAACTGCAGTAACTTCACAACGGCACTAGGAAGCAGACTGAGAAACCAGAGTAAAAGTTTCTTCTGCAACCCGTTACTATTTTGCTAGATGAACGAACGTCTCTCCACATGCTCAGATCTGAGAGATAAGTGTGTTTGAAAGCCATTCTTCACCTAGCTTGTTGGGAACACAAAGTATCTTTTCGGTTGTAAACTACACTCCTTACATATATATGGGGAGTTAATAGCTCCAAATAGGTTTTAAAGTGATAACTGAAGGAAATTCAAACCGGCACTAGTAAACAAACTGAGACACCAGAATAATAGTTTCTACTTAAACCCGTTCCCTTTGTGCTGGATGAATGAACGTCTCTCCACATGCTCAGATCTGAGAGATAAGTGTGTGTGAAAGCCGTTCTTCAACTAACTTTTTTGAACACAAAGTTTCTTTTCCATTGGAAGCTACTCACCATACATATATATGGGGAGGTACAAGCTCCAACACGGTTTTACTGTGAAAACTGCAGGAACATCAAACCGGGACTAGGAAGCCGACTGAGAAACCACAGTAAAAGTTTTCCTTGCAACCCGTTCCCTTTGTGCTAGATGAACGAACGTCTCTCCACATGCTCATTTCTGAGAAATAAGTGTGTGTGAATGCTATTACTTCACATAGCTTGTTCGGAACACAAAGTTTCTTTTCAGTTACAAACTACACTCCATACAATTATATGGGTTGGTACTAGCTCCAACTCGGTTTTACAGTGAAAAATGCAGGAAATTCAAACCGGCACTAGGAAACAGACTGAGAAACCAGACTAAATATTGCTCCTGCAACTCGTTCTTTGTGCTAGATGAACGAATGTCTCTCCACATGCTAATTTCTGAGAGACAATTGTTTGTGGAAGCCTTTCTTAACCTAGTTTGTTGGGAACACATAGTTTCTTTTCAGTTGCAAACTACACTCCATACATATATATGGGGAGGTACTAGCTCGAACTCGGATTTACAGATATAACAGCAGGAACATCATACCGGCACTAGGAAGCCGACTGAGTAACCAGAGTAAAAGTTTCACCTGAAACCCGTTCCCTTTGTGCTAGATGAAAGAACGTCTCTCCACATGCTCAGGCCTGAGAGAAAGTGTATGTGAAAGCTGTCCTTCACCTACTTGTTGGGAATAAATGTTTGTTTTCAGTTGCAAACTACCCTCCATACATATATATGGGGAGGTAACATCTCCAACACGGTTTTTCAGTGAAAACTGCAGGAACTTCAAACTGGCACAAGGAAACAGACTCAGAAACCAGAGTAAATGTTTCTCCTGCAACCCGTTCCCTTTGTGCTAGATGAACGAACGTCTCTCCACATGCTCAGTTCTTAGAGACATTTGGGTGTAAGGCCTTCTTCACCTAGCTTGTTGGGAACACAAATTTTCTTTTCCGTTGGAAACTACACTCCATACATATATATCGGAAGTACTAGTTCCAACTCGGTTTTACAGGGATAGCTGCAGTAACTTCATACCGGCACTAGGAAACAGACTGTGAAACCAGAGAAATGTATCACCTGAAACCCGTTCAATTTGTCATAGATGAACGAACGTCCCTCCACATGCTCAGTTCTGAGAGATAAGTGTGTGTGAACGCCGTCCTTCACCTAGCTTGTTGGCAACACAAAGTTTCTTTTAAGAGGCAAACTACACTCCATACATATATATGGGTTGGTACTAGCTCCAACCCGTTCTTACAGTGAAAACTGCAGGAACATCAAACCGGCAATAGAAACCGACTGAGAAACCAGAGTAAAAGTTTCTCCTGCAAACCGTTTCCTTTGTGCTACATGAATGAACGTCTCTCCACATGCTGAGTTCTGAGAGATATGTGTGTGTGAAAGCCGTCTTTCACCTAGCTTATTGAGAACACAAATTTTGTTTTCAATTGCTAATATCACTCCATATATATCTATGGGTAGGTACAATCTCCAACTCGGTTTTACATTGAAAACTGCAGGAACTTCAAACCGGCACAAGGAAACAGAATGAGAATCAACAGTAAATATTTGTCCTGCAACCCGTGCACGTTTCGCTAGATGAACGACGTCTATCCACATGCTCAGTTCTGAGATATAAGTGTGTTTGAAAGCCATTCATCGCCTAGCTTGTTGAGAACACAAAGTTTGTTTTCAGTTGCAAACTACGCTCCATACATATATATGGGGAGGTACTAGTTTCAACTCGGTTTTTCAGTGAACACTGCAGGAACTTCAAACCGGCACTAGGAAACAGCCTGAAAAACCAGAGTAAAAGTTTCTCCTGCAACCGGTTCCCTTTTTGCTTGATGAACAAACGTCTCACCTCATGCTCAGTTCTGAGAGTTATGTGTGTGTGAATGCCATACTTCACCAAGCTTGCTGGGAACACAAAGTTTGTTTTCAGATGCAAAGTACACTCCTTACATATATATGGGGAGGTACTAGCTCCAACTCGGTTTTACAGATAAAACAACAGGAATAACAAAACCGGCACTAGGAAACAGACTGAGAAACCAGAGTAAAAATTTCTCCTGCAACTCGTTCCCTTTGTGCTAGATGAACGAATGTCTCTCCACATGCTCAGTTCTGAGAGATAAGTGTGTGTGAATGCCATTCTTCACCTAGATTGTTGGGAACACAAAGTATCTTTTCAGTTGTAAACTACAATCCGTACATATATATCGGGAGTTAGTAGCTCCAACTCGGTTTTAAAGTGATAACTGCAGGAACTTCAAACCTGCACTAGGAAAAACACTGAGATTCCAGAGTAATAGTTTCTCCTGCATCCCGTTCCCTTTGTGCTAGATGAATGAAAGTCTCTCCACATGCTCAGTTCTGAGAGATAAGTGTTTGTGAAAGCCATCCTTCACCTAGCTTGTTGGGAACACAAAGTTTCTTTTCAATTGCAAACAACACTCCATAAATATATATGGGTTGGTAGTAGCTCAAAATCGTTTTTACCGTGAAAAATGCAGGTACATCAAATCGGCACTAGGAACCCGACTGAGAAACCAGAGAAAAAGTTTCTCCTGCAACCCGTTCCATTTGTGCTAGATGAACGAACGTCTCTCCACATGCTCTGCTCTGAGAGATATGTGTGTGTGAAAGCTGAACTTCACCTAGCTTGATGGGAACACAAATTTCCTTTTCAGTTGCAAACTACACTCCATACATATCTATGGGGAGGTACAAACTCCAACTCGGTTTTACAGATAAAACAGTAGGAACATCATACCGGCACTACGAAGCCGACTGAGAAAACAGAGTAAAGGTTTCTCCTGCAACCCGTTCCCTTTGTGCTAGATGAAAGAACGTCTCTCCACATGCTCATTTCTGAGAATAAAAGTGTGTGAAAGCCGTCCTTCACCTAGCTTGTTGGGAACACAAAGTTCCTTTTCAGTTGCAAACTACACTGCATATATATTTATGAGTTGGTACTAGCTCCAACTCCGTCTTACAGTGAAAACTGCAGGAACTTCAAACCGGCACTAGGAAACAGACTGAGAAACCACAGAAAAGTTTCTCCTGCAACCCGTTCCATTTGTGCTAGATGAACGAACGTCTCTCCACATGCTCAGATCTGAGAGATAAGTGTGTGTGAAAGCCGTCCTTCACCTAGCTTGTTGGGAAAACTAAGTTTCTTTTCAGGAGCAAACTACAATACTTACATATATATGGGGAGGTACTAGCTCCAACTCTGTTTTACAGTTAAAACAGCCTGAACATCATACCAGCA
Organism: Camelus ferus; assembly: GCF_009834535.1. Lineage (NCBI taxonomy): Eukaryota > Metazoa > Chordata > Mammalia > Artiodactyla > Camelidae > Camelus > Camelus ferus. The sequence continues at coordinate 10,853,905 of NC_045731.1, read as the reverse complement.
CTAGGAAGCCGACTGAGAAACCAGAGTAAAAGTTACCCCTGCAACCCGTTCCATTTATGCTAGTTGAACGTCTCTCCACAAGCTCTGTTCTGAGAGATATATGTGTGTTAAAGCCGTCATTCACCTAGCTTGTTGGCAACACAAATTTTCTTTTCTGTTGCAAACTTCACTCCATACATATATATGGGTTGGTACTAGCTCCAAATCGGTTTTACAGTGTAAACTGCAGTAACTTCACACCGGCACTAGGAAGCAGACTGAGAAACCAGAGAAAACTTTCTCCTGCAACCCGTTACTATTTTGCTAGATGAACGAACGTCTCTCCACATGCTCAGATCTGAGAGATATGTGTGATTGAAAGCCATTCTTCACCTAGCTTGTTGGGAACACAAAGTATCTTTTCAGTTGTAAACTACAATCCATACATATATATGGGGATTTAGTAGCTCCAAATCGGTTTTAAACTGATAACTGCAGGAACTTCAAACCGGCACTAGTAAACAAACTGAGACACCAGAATAATAGTTTCTACTTAAACCCGTTCCCTTTGTGCTAGATGAACAAACGTCTCTAAACATGCTCAGATCTGAGAGATAAGTGTGTGTGAAAGCCGTTCTTCAACTAACTTTTTTGAACACACAGTTTCTTTTCCATGGAAACTACTCACCATACATATATATGGGGAGGTACAAGATCCAACACGGTTTTACTGTGAAAACTGCAGGAACATCAAACCGGGACTAGGAAGCCGACTGAGAAACCACAGTAAAAGTTTTCCTTGCAAACCGTTCCCTTTGTGCTAGATGAACGAACGTCTCTCCACATGCTCAGTTCTGAGAGATAAGTGTGTCTGAAAGCCGTCCTTCACCTAGCTTGTTGGGAACACAAAGTTTTTTTTAAGTTGCAAACTACTCTCCATACATATATATGGGGAGGTACCATCTCTAACAATTTTTTTCTGTGAAAACTGCAGGAACTTCAAACCGGCACTTGGAAACAGACTGAGAAACCAGAGTAAATGTTTCTCCTGAATATCGTTCCATTTGTGCTAGATGAACGAACGTCTCTCCACATGCTAAGTTCTGAGAGATAATTGTGTGTGAATGCTATTATTTCACACAGCTTGTTGGGAACACAAAGTTTCTTTTCAGTTACAAACTACACTCCATACATTTATATGGGTTGGTACTAGCTCCAACTCGGTTTTACAGTGAAAAATGCAGGAAATTCAAACCCGCACTAGGAAACAGACAGAGAAACCAGACTAAATATTTCTCCTGCAACTCGTTCTTTGTGCTAGATGAACGAATGTCTCTCCACATGCTCAGTTCTGAGAGACAATTGTGTGTGGAATCCGTTCTTAACGTAGCTTGTTGGGAACACATAGTTTCTTTTCAGTTGCAAACTACACTCCATACATATATATGGGGAGGTACTAGCTCGAACTCGGTTTTACAGATAAAACAGCAGGAACATCATACCGGCACTAGGAAGCCGACTGAGTAACCAGAGTAAAACTTTCTCCTGAAACCCGTTCCCTTTGTGCTAGATGAAATAACGTCTCTCCACATACTCAGTTCTGAGAGATAAGTGTGTGTGAAAGCTGTCCTTCACCTACTTGTTGGGAATAAATATTTGTTTTCAGTTGCAAACTACCCTCCATACATATATATGGGGAGGTACTAGCTCGAACTCGGTTTTACAATTAAAACAGCAGGAACATCATACCGGCACTAGGAAGCCGACTGAGTAACCAGAGTAAAAGTTTCTCCTGCAACCCGTTCCCTTTGTGCTAGATGAACGAAGGTCTCTCCACATGCTCAGTTCTGAGAGATAAGTGTGTGTGAAAGCTGTCCTTCACATACTTTTTGGGAACAAAACGTTTGTTTTCAGTTGCAAAATACACTCCTTACATATATATGGTGAGGTACTAGCTCCAACTCGGTTTTATAGTGAAAACTGCAGGAACTTCAAAACGGGACTAGGAAACAGACTTAGAATTCAGAGTAAAAATTACCCATGAACCCGTTCCTTTTTGCTAGATGAATGAATGTCTCTCCTCATGCTAAGTTCTAAGAGATAATTGTGTGTGAAAGCTATTCCTTCACCTAGCTTGTTGGGAACACAAAGTTTCTTTTCATTTGCAAACTACACTCCATACAATTATATGGGTTGGTACTAGATCCAACTCGGTTTTACAGTGAAAAATGCAGGAAATTCAAACCGGCACTATGAAAAAGACTGAGAAACCAGACTAAATATTACTCCTGCAACTCGTTCTTTGTGCTAGTTGAACGAATGTCTCTCCACATGCTAAGTTCTGAGAGACAATTATGTGTGAAAGCCGTTCTTCAACTAGGTTGTTGGGAACACATATTTTCTTTTCCGTTGGTAACTACAAACCATACATATATATCGGGAGGTAATAGTTACAACCCGGTTTTACAGAGAAAACTGCAGGAAATTCATACCGGCACTAGAAAACAGACTGAGAAATCAGAGAAATTGTTTCTCCTGCAATCCGTTCCCTTTGTGCTAGATGAACGAAATTCTCTCCACATGCTCAGTTCTGAGAGATACGTGTGTGTGAATGCCATTCTTCATCTAGCTTGCTGGGAACACAAAGTTTCTTTTCAGTTGCAAAGTACACTCCTTACATATATATGGGGAGGTACTAGCTCCAACTCGGTTTTACAGATAAAACAGTAGGAATAACAAAACCGGCACTAGGAAACAGACTGAGAAACCATAGTAAAAGTTTCTCCTGCAACTCGTTCCCTTTGTGCTAGATGAACGAACGTCTCTCCACATGCTCAGTTCTGAGAGATAAGTGTGTGTGAAAGCCGTCCTTCACCTAGCTTGTTGTGAACACAAAGTTTCTTTTCAGTTGTAAACTACAATCCATACATATATATCGGGAGTTAGTAGCTCCAACTCGGTTTTAAAGTGATAACTGCAGGAACTTCAAACCGGCACTAGGAAAAACACTGAGATACCAGAGTAATAGTTTCTCCTGCATCCCGTTCCCTTTGTGCTAGATGAATGAACGTCTCTCCACATGCTCACTTCTGAGAGATAAGTGTGTGTGAAAGCCGTCCTTCACCTAGCTTGTTGGGAACACAAAGTTTCTTTTCAATTGCAAACAACACTCCATAAATATATATGGGTTGGTACTAGCTCAAAATCGTTTTTACCGTGAAAAATGCAGGAACATCAAATCGACACTAGGAACCCGACTGAGAAACCAGAGAAAAAGTTTCTCTGGCAAACCGTTCCATTTGTGCTAGATGAACGAAAGTCTCTCCACATGCTCTGGTCTGAGAGATAAATCTGTGTGAAAGCCGTCCTTCACCTAGCTTGTTGGGAACACAAAGTTCCTTTTCAGTTGCAAACTACACTCCATAAATATCTATGGGTAGGTAGAAACTCCAACTCGGTTTTACAGATAAAACAGCAGGAACATCATACCGGCACTACGAAGCCGACTGAGAAACCAGAGTAAAGGTTTCTCCTGCAACCCGTTCCCTTTGTGCTAGATGAACGAAGGTCTCTCCACTTGCTCAGTTCTGAGAGATAAGTGTGTGTGAAAACTGTCCTTCACCTAATTTTTGGGAACAAAAGTTTTGTTCTCAGTTGCAAAATACACTCCTTACATATATATGGTGAGGTACTAGCTCCAACTCGGTTTTATAGTGAAAACTGCAGTAACTTCACAACGGCACTAGGAAGCAGACTGAGAAACCAGAGTAAAAGTTTCTTCTGCAACCCGTTACTATTTTGCTAGATGAACGAACGTCTCTCCACATGCTCAGATCTGAGAGATAAGTGTGTTTGAAAGCCATTCTTCACCTAGCTTGTTGGGAACACAAAGTATCTTTTCGGTTGTAAACTACACTCCTTACATATATATGGGGAGTTAATAGCTCCAAATAGGTTTTAAAGTGATAACTGAAGGAAATTCAAACCGGCACTAGTAAACAAACTGAGACACCAGAATAATAGTTTCTACTTAAACCCGTTCCCTTTGTGCTGGATGAATGAACGTCTCTCCACATGCTCAGATCTGAGAGATAAGTGTGTGTGAAAGCCGTTCTTCAACTAACTTTTTTGAACACAAAGTTTCTTTTCCATTGGAAGCTACTCACCATACATATATATGGGGAGGTACAAGCTCCAACACGGTTTTACTGTGAAAACTGCAGGAACATCAAACCGGGACTAGGAAGCCGACTGAGAAACCACAGTAAAAGTTTTCCTTGCAACCCGTTCCCTTTGTGCTAGATGAACGAACGTCTCTCCACATGCTCATTTCTGAGAAATAAGTGTGTGTGAATGCTATTACTTCACATAGCTTGTTCGGAACACAAAGTTTCTTTTCAGTTACAAACTACACTCCATACAATTATATGGGTTGGTACTAGCTCCAACTCGGTTTTACAGTGAAAAATGCAGGAAATTCAAACCGGCACTAGGAAACAGACTGAGAAACCAGACTAAATATTGCTCCTGCAACTCGTTCTTTGTGCTAGATGAACGAATGTCTCTCCACATGCTAATTTCTGAGAGACAATTGTTTGTGGAAGCCTTTCTTAACCTAGTTTGTTGGGAACACATAGTTTCTTTTCAGTTGCAAACTACACTCCATACATATATATGGGGAGGTACTAGCTCGAACTCGGATTTACAGATATAACAGCAGGAACATCATACCGGCACTAGGAAGCCGACTGAGTAACCAGAGTAAAAGTTTCACCTGAAACCCGTTCCCTTTGTGCTAGATGAAAGAACGTCTCTCCACATGCTCAGGCCTGAGAGAAAGTGTATGTGAAAGCTGTCCTTCACCTACTTGTTGGGAATAAATGTTTGTTTTCAGTTGCAAACTACCCTCCATACATATATATGGGGAGGTACTAGCTCGAACTCGGTTTTACAATTAAAACAGCAGGAACGTCATACCGGCACTAGGAAGACGACTGAGTAACCTGAGTAAAAGTTTCTCCAGCAACCCGTTTCCATTTTGCTAGATGAAAGAACATCTCTCCACATGCTCAGTTTTGAGAGAAGAAAGTGTATGAAAGCCGTACTTCACATAGCTTGTTGGAAACACAAAGTGTCTTTTAAGATGCAAATTACACTCCATACACATATATGGGTTGGTACTAGCTCCAACTCGGTCTTACAGTGAAAACTGCAGGAACTTCAAAACGGCAATAGGAAACAGACTGAGAAACCAGAGAAACGTTTCTCCTGCAACCCGTTCAATTTGTGCTAGATGAACGAACGTCTCTCCACAGGCTCAGTTCTGAGAGATAATTTTTTGTGGAAGCCGTACTTCACCTAGCTTCTTGGGAACACAAAGCTTCTTTTCAGTTGCAAACTACACTCCATATATATATATGGGTTGGTACTAGCTCCAAATCGTTTTTACAGTGAAAACTGCAGGAACATGAAACCGGCACTAAGAAGCCGACTGACAAACCAGAGTAAAAGTTTCTCCTGCAACCCGTTCCCTTTGTGCTAGATGAACGAACGTCTCTCCACATGCTCATTTCTGACAGAATACTGTGTGTGAAAGCCGTCCTCACCTAGCTTCTTGGGAACAGAAAGTTTCTTTTCATTTGCAAACTACACTCCATACATATATATGGGGAGGTAACATCTCCAACACGGTTTTTCAGTGAAAACTGCAGGAACTTCAAACTGGCACAAGGAAACAGACTCAGAAACCAGAGTAAATGTTTCTCCTGCAACCCGTTCCCTTTGTGCTAGATGAACGAACGTCTCTCCACATGCTCAGTTCTTAGAGACATTTGGGTGTAAGGCCTTCTTCACCTAGCTTGTTGGGAACACAAATTTTCTTTTCCGTTGGAAACTACACTCCATACATATATATCGGAAGTACTAGTTCCAACTCGGTTTTACAGGGATAGCTGCAGTAACTTCATACCGGCACTAGGAAACAGACTGTGAAACCAGAGAAATGTATCACCTGAAACCCGTTCAATTTGTCATAGATGAACGAACGTCCCTCCACATGCTCAGTTCTGAGAGATAAGTGTGTGTGAACGCCGTCCTTCACCTAGCTTGTTGGCAACACAAAGTTTCTTTTAAGAGGCAAACTACACTCCATACATATATATGGGTTGGTACTAGCTCCAACCCGTTCTTACAGTGAAAACTGCAGGAACATCAAACCGGCAATAGAAACCGACTGAGAAACCAGAGTAAAAGTTTCTCCTGCAAACCGTTTCCTTTGTGCTACATGAATGAACGTCTCTCCACATGCTGAGTTCTGAGAGATATGTGTGTGTGAAAGCCGTCTTTCACCTAGCTTATTGAGAACACAAATTTTGTTTTCAATTGCTAATATCACTCCATATATATCTATGGGTAGGTACAATCTCCAACTCGGTTTTACATTGAAAACTGCAGGAACTTCAAACCGGCACAAGGAAACAGAATGAGAATCAACAGTAAATATTTGTCCTGCAACCCGTGCACGTTTCGCTAGATGAACGACGTCTATCCACATGCTCAGTTCTGAGATATAAGTGTGTTTGAAAGCCATTCATCGCCTAGCTTGTTGAGAACACAAAGTTTGTTTTCAGTTGCAAACTACGCTCCATACATATATATGGGGAGGTACTAGTTTCAACTCGGTTTTTCAGTGAACACTGCAGGAACTTCAAACCGGCACTAGGAAACAGCCTGAAAAACCAGAGTAAAAGTTTCTCCTGCAACCGGTTCCCTTTTTGCTTGATGAACAAACGTCTCACCTCATGCTCAGTTCTGAGAGTTATGTGTGTGTGAATGCCATACTTCACCAAGCTTGCTGGGAACACAAAGTTTGTTTTCAGATGCAAAGTACACTCCTTACATATATATGGGGAGGTACTAGCTCCAACTCGGTTTTACAGATAAAACAACAGGAATAACAAAACCGGCACTAGGAAACAGACTGAGAAACCAGAGAAAAATTTCCCTGCAACTCGTTCCCTTTGTGCTAGATGAACGAACGTCTCTCCACATGCTCAGTTCTGAGAGATAAGTGTGTGTGAAAGCCGTCCTTCACCTAGCTTGTTGTGAACACAAAGTTTCTTTTCAGTTGTAAACTACAATCCATACATATATATCGGGAGTTAGTAGCTCCAACTCGGTTTTAAAGTGATAACTGCAGGAACTTCAAACCGGCACTAGGAAAAACACTGAGATACCAGAGTAATAGTTTCTCCTGCATCCCGTTCCCTTTGTGCTAGATGAATGAACGTCTCTCCACATGCTCACTTCTGAGAGATAAGTGTGTGTGAAAGCCGTCCTTCACCTAGCTTGTTGGGAACACAAAGTTTCTTTTCAATTGCAAACAACACTCCATAAATATATATGGGTTGGTACTAGCTCAAAATCGTTTTTACCGTGAAAAATGCAGGAACATCAAATCGACACTAGGAACCCGACTGAGAAACCAGAGAAAAAGTTTCTCTGGCAAACCGTTCCATTTGTGCTAGATGAACGAATGTCTCTCCACATGCTCTGGTCTGAGAGATAAATCTGTGTGAAAGCCGTCCTTCACCTAGCTTGTTGGGAACACAAAGTTCCTTTTCAGTTGCAAACTACACTCCATAAATATCTATGGGTAGGTAGAAACTCCAACTCGGTTTTACAGATAAAACAGCAGGAACATCATACCGGCACTACGAAGCCGACTGAGAAACCAGAGTAAAGGTTTCTCCTGCAACCCGTTCCCTTTGTGCTAGATGAACGAAGGTCTCTCCACTTGCTCAGTTCTGAGAGATAAGTGTGTGTGAAAACTGTCCTTCACCTAATTTTTGGGAACAAAAGTTTTGTTCTCAGTTGCAAAATACACTCCTTACATATATATGGTGAGGTACTAGCTCCAACTCGGTTTTATAGTGAAAACTGCAGTAACTTCACAACGGCACTAGGAAGCAGACTGAGAAACCAGAGTAAAAGTTTCTTCTGCAACCCGTTACTATTTTGCTAGATGAACGAACGTCTCTCCACATGCTCAGATCTGAGAGATAAGTGTGTTTGAAAGCCATTCTTCACCTAGCTTGTTGGGAACACAAAGTATCTTTTCGGTTGTAAACTACACTCCTTACATATATATGGGGAGTTAATAGCTCCAAATAGGTTTTAAAGTGATAACTGAAGGAAATTCAAACCGGCACTAGTAAACAAACTGAGACACCAGAATAATAGTTTCTACTTAAACCCGTTCCCTTTGTGCTGGATGAATGAACGTCTCTCCACATGCTCAGATCTGAGAGATAAGTGTGTGTGAAAGCCGTTCTTCAACTAACTTTTTTGAACACAAAGTTTCTTTTCCATTGGAAGCTACTCACCATACATATATATGGGGAGGTACAAGCTCCAACACGGTTTTACTGTGAAAACTGCAGGAACATCAAACCGGGACTAGGAAGCCGACTGAGAAACCACAGTAAAAGTTTTCCTTGCAACCCGTTCCCTTTGTGCTAGATGAACGAACGTCTCTCCACATGCTCATTTCTGAGAAATAAGTGTGTGTGAATGCTATTACTTCACATAGCTTGTTCGGAACACAAAGTTTCTTTTCAGTTACAAACTACACTCCATACAATTATATGGGTTGGTACTAGCTCCAACTCGGTTTTACAGTGAAAAATGCAGGAAATTCAAACCGGCACTAGGAAACAGACTGAGAAACCAGACTAAATATTGCTCCTGCAACTCGTTCTTTGTGCTAGATGAACGAATGTCTCTCCACATGCTAATTTCTGAGAGACAATTGTTTGTGGAAGCCTTTCTTAACCTAGTTTGTTGGGAACACATAGTTTCTTTTCAGTTGCAAACTACACTCCATACATATATATGGGGAGGTACTAGCTCGAACTCGGATTTACAGATATAACAGCAGGAACATCATACCGGCACTAGGAAGCCGACTGAGTAACCAGAGTAAAAGTTTCACCTGAAACCCGTTCCCTTTGTGCTAGATGAAAGAACGTCTCTCCACATGCTCAGGCCTGAGAGAAAGTGTATGTGAAAGCTGTCCTTCACCTACTTGTTGGGAATAAATGTTTGTTTTCAGTTGCAAACTACCCTCCATACATATATATGGGGAGGTACTAGCTCGAACTCGGTTTTACAATTAAAACAGCAGGAACGTCATACCGGCACTAGGAAGACGACTGAGTAACCTGAGTAAAAGTTTCTCCAGCAACCCGTTTCCATTTTGCTAGATGAAAGAACATCTCTCCACATGCTCAGTTTTGAGAGAAGAAAGTGTATGAAAGCCGTACTTCACATAGCTTGTTGGAAACACAAAGTGTCTTTTAAGATGCAAATTACACTCCATACACATATATGGGTTGGTACTAGCTCCAACTCGGTCTTACAGTGAAAACTGCAGGAACTTCAAAACGGCAATAGGAAACAGACTGAGAAACCAGAGAAACGTTTCTCCTGCAACCCGTTCAATTTGTGCTAGATGAACGAACGTCTCTCCACAGGCTCAGTTCTGAGAGATAATTTTTTGTGGAAGCCGTACTTCACCTAGCTTCTTGGGAACACAAAGCTTCTTTTCAGTTGCAAACTACACTCCATATATATATATGGGTTGGTACTAGCTCCAAATCGTTTTTACAGTGAAAACTGCAGGAACATGAAACCGGCACTAAGAAGCCGACTGACAAACCAGAGTAAAAGTTTCTCCTGCAACCCGTTCCCTTTGTGCTAGATGAACGAACGTCTCTCCACATGCTCATTTCTGACAGAATACTGTGTGTGAAAGCCGTCCTCACCTAGCTTCTTGGGAACAGAAAGTTTCTTTTCATTTGCAAACTACACTCCATACATATATATGGGGAGGTAACATCTCCAACACGGTTTTTCAGTGAAAACTGCAGGAACTTCAAACTGGCACAAGGAAACAGACTCAGAAACCAGAGTAAATGTTTCTCCTGCAACCCGTTCCCTTTGTGCTAGATGAACGAACGTCTCTCCACATGCTCAGTTCTTAGAGACATTTGGGTGTAAGGCCTTCTTCACCTAGCTTGTTGGGAACACAAATTTTCTTTTCCGTTGGAAACTACACTCCATACATATATATCGGAAGTACTAGTTCCAACTCGGTTTTACAGGGATAGCTGCAGTAACTTCATACCGGCACTAGGAAACAGACTGTGAAACCAGAGAAATGTATCACCTGAAACCCGTTCAATTTGTCATAGATGAACGAACGTCCCTCCACATGCTCAGTTCTGAGAGATAAGTGTGTGTGAACGCCGTCCTTCACCTAGCTTGTTGGCAACACAAAGTTTCTTTTAAGAGGCAAACTACACTCCATACATATATATGGGTTGGTACTAGCTCCAACCCGTTCTTACAGTGAAAACTGCAGGAACATCAAACCGGCAATAGAAACCGACTGAGAAACCAGAGTAAAAGTTTCTCCTGCAAACCGTTTCCTTTGTGCTACATGAATGAACGTCTCTCCACATGCTGAGTTCTGAGAGATATGTGTGTGTGAAAGCCGTCTTTCACCTAGCTTATTGAGAACACAAATTTTGTTTTCAATTGCTAATATCACTCCATATATATCTATGGGTAGGTACAATCTCCAACTCGGTTTTACATTGAAAACTGCAGGAACTTCAAACCGGCACAAGGAAACAGAATGAGAATCAACAGTAAATATTTGTCCTGCAACCCGTGCACGTTTCGCTAGATGAACGACGTCTATCCACATGCTCAGTTCTGAGATATAAGTGTGTTTGAAAGCCATTCATCGCCTAGCTTGTTGAGAACACAAAGTTTGTTTTCAGTTGCAAACTACGCTCCATACATATATATGGGGAGGTACTAGTTTCAACTCGGTTTTTCAGTGAACACTGCAGGAACTTCAAACCGGCACTAGGAAACAGCCTGAAAAACCAGAGTAAAAGTTTCTCCTGCAACCGGTTCCCTTTTTGCTTGATGAACAAACGTCTCACCTCATGCTCAGTTCTGAGAGTTATGTGTGTGTGAATGCCATACTTCACCAAGCTTGCTGGGAACACAAAGTTTGTTTTCAGATGCAAAGTACACTCCTTACATATATATGGGGAGGTACTAGCTCCAACTCGGTTTTACAGATAAAACAACAGGAATAACAAAACCGGCACTAGGAAACAGACTGAGAAACCAGAGTAAAAATTTCTCCTGCAACTCGTTCCCTTTGTGCTAGATGAACGAATGTCTCTCCACATGCTCAGTTCTGAGAGATAAGTGTGTGTGAATGCCATTCTTCACCTAGATTGTTGGGAACACAAAGTATCTTTTCAGTTGTAAACTACAATCCGTACATATATATCGGGAGTTAGTAGCTCCAACTCGGTTTTAAAGTGATAACTGCAGGAACTTCAAACCTGCACTAGGAAAAACACTGAGATTCCAGAGTAATAGTTTCTCCTGCATCCCGTTCCCTTTGTGCTAGATGAATGAAAGTCTCTCCACATGCTCAGTTCTGAGAGATAAGTGTTTGTGAAAGCCATCCTTCACCTAGCTTGTTGGGAACACAAAGTTTCTTTTCAATTGCAAACAACACTCCATAAATATATATGGGTTGGTACTAGCTCAAAATCGTTTTTACCGTGAAAAATGCAGGTACATCAAATCGGCACTAGGAACCCGACTGAGAAACCAGAGAAAAAGTTTCTCCTGCAACCCGTTCCATTTGTGCTAGATGAACGAACGTCTCTCCACATGCTCTGCTCTGAGAGATATGTGTGTGTGAAAGCTGAACTTCACCTAGCTTGATGGGAACACAAATTTCCTTTTCAGTTGCAAACTACACTCCATACATATCTATGGGGAGGTACAAACTCCAACTCGGTTTTACAGATAAAACAGTAGGAACATCATACCGGCACTACGAAGCCGACTGAGAAAACAGAGTAAAGGTTTCTCCTGCAACCCGTTCCCTTTGTGCTAGATGAAAGAACGTCTCTCCACATGCTCATTTCTGAGAATAAAAGTGTGTGAAAGCCGTCCTTCACCTAGCTTGTTGGGAACACAAAGTTCCTTTTCAGTTGCAAACTACACTGCATATATATTTATGAGTTGGTACTAGCTCCAACTCCGTCTTACAGTGAAAACTGCAGGAACTTCAAACCGGCACTAGGAAACAGACTGAGAAACCACAGAAAAGTTTCTCCTGCAACCCGTTCCATTTGTGCTAGATGAACGAACGTCTCTCCACATGCTCAGATCTGAGAGATAAGTGTGTGTGAAAGCCGTCCTTCACCTAGCTTGTTGGGAAAACTAAGTTTCTTTTCAGGAGCAAACTACAATACTTACATATATATGGGGAGGTACTAGCTCCAACTCTGTTTTACAGTTAAAACAGCCTGAACATCATACCAGCACTAGGAAGCCGACTGAGAAACCAGAGTAAAAGTTACCCCTGCAACCCGTTCCATTTATGCTAGTTGAACGTCTCTCCACAAGCTCTGTTCTGAGAGATATATGTGTGTTAAAGCCGTCATTCACCTAGCTTGTTGGCAACACAAATTTTCTTTTCTGTTGCAAACTTCACTCCATACATATATATGGGTTGGTACTAGCTCCAAATCGGTTTTACAGTGTAAACTGCAGTAACTTCACACCGGCACTAGGAAGCAGACTGAGAAACCAGAGAAAACTTTCTCCTGCAACCCGTTACTATTTTGCTAGATGAACGAACGTCTCTCCACATGCTCAGATCTGAGAGATATGTGTGATTGAAAGCCATTCTTCACCTAGCTTGTTGGGAACACAAAGTATCTTTTCAGTTGTAAACTACAATCCATACATATATATGGGGATTTAGTAGCTCCAAATCGGTTTTAAACTGATAACTGCAGGAACTTCAAACCGGCACTAGTAAACAAACTGAGACACCAGAATAATAGTTTCTACTTAAACCCGTTCCCTTTGTGCTAGATGAACAAACGTCTCTAAACATGCTCAGATCTGAGAGATAAGTGTGTGTGAAAGCCGTTCTTCAACTAACTTTTTTGAACACACAGTTTCTTTTCCATGGAAACTACTCACCATACATATATATGGGGAGGTACAAGATCCAACACGGTTTTACTGTGAAAACTGCAGGAACATCAAACCGGGACTAGGAAGCCGACTGAGAAACCACAGTAAAAGTTTTCCTTGCAAACCGTTCCCTTTGTGCTAGATGAACGAACGTCTCTCCACATGCTCAGTTCTGAGAGATAAGTGTGTCTGAAAGCCGTCCTTCACCTAGCTTGTTGGGAACACAAAGTTTTTTTTAAGTTGCAAACTACTCTCCATACATATATATGGGGAGGTACCATCTCTAACAATTTTTTTCTGTGAAAACTGCAGGAACTTCAAACCGGCACTTGGAAACAGACTGAGAAACCAGAGTAAATGTTTCTCCTGAATATCGTTCCATTTGTGCTAGATGAACGAACGTCTCTCCACATGCTAAGTTCTGAGAGATAATTGTGTGTGAATGCTATTATTTCACACAGCTTGTTGGGAACACAAAGTTTCTTTTCAGTTACAAACTACACTCCATACATTTATATGGGTTGGTACTAGCTCCAACTCGGTTTTACAGTGAAAAATGCAGGAAATTCAAACCCGCACTAGGAAACAGACAGAGAAACCAGACTAAATATTTCTCCTGCAACTCGTTCTTTGTGCTAGATGAACGAATGTCTCTCCACATGCTCAGTTCTGAGAGACAATTGTGTGTGGAATCCGTTCTTAACGTAGCTTGTTGGGAACACATAGTTTCTTTTCAGTTGCAAACTACACTCCATACATATATATGGGGAGGTACTAGCTCGAACTCGGTTTTACAGATAAAACAGCAGGAACATCATACCGGCACTAGGAAGCCGACTGAGTAACCAGAGTAAAACTTTCTCCTGAAACCCGTTCCCTTTGTGCTAGATGAAATAACGTCTCTCCACATACTCAGTTCTGAGAGATAAGTGTGTGTGAAAGCTGTCCTTCACCTACTTGTTGGGAATAAATATTTGTTTTCAGTTGCAAACTACCCTCCATACATATATATGGGGAGGTACTAGCTCGAACTCGGTTTTACAATTAAAACAGCAGGAACATCATACCGGCACTAGGAAGCCGACTGAGTAACCAGAGTAAAAGTTTCTCCTGCAACCCGTTCCCTTTGTGCTAGATGAACGAAGGTCTCTCCACATGCTCAGTTCTGAGAGATAAGTGTGTGTGAAAGCTGTCCTTCACATACTTTTTGGGAACAAAACGTTTGTTTTCAGTTGCAAAATACACTCCTTACATATATATGGTGAGGTACTAGCTCCAACTCGGTTTTATAGTGAAAACTGCAGGAACTTCAAAACGGGACTAGGAAACAGACTTAGAATTCAGAGTAAAAATTACCCATGAACCCGTTCCTTTTTGCTAGATGAATGAATGTCTCTCCTCATGCTAAGTTCTAAGAGATAATTGTGTGTGAAAGCTATTCCTTCACCTAGCTTGTTGGGAACACAAAGTTTCTTTTCATTTGCAAACTACACTCCATACAATTATATGGGTTGGTACTAGATCCAACTCGGTTTTACAGTGAAAAATGCAGGAAATTCAAACCGGCACTATGAAAAAGACTGAGAAACCAGACTAAATATTACTCCTGCAACTCGTTCTTTGTGCTAGTTGAACGAATGTCTCTCCACATGCTAAGTTCTGAGAGACAATTATGTGTGAAAGCCGTTCTTCAACTAGGTTGTTGGGAACACATATTTTCTTTTCCGTTGGTAACTACAAACCATACATATATATCGGGAGGTAATAGTTACAACCCGGTTTTACAGAGAAAACTGCAGGAAATTCATACCGGCACTAGAAAACAGACTGAGAAATCAGAGAAATTGTTTCTCCTGCAATCCGTTCCCTTTGTGCTAGATGAACGAAATTCTCTCCACATGCTCAGTTCTGAGAGATACGTGTGTGTGAATGCCATTCTTCATCTAGCTTGCTGGGAACACAAAGTTTCTTTTCAGTTGCAAAGTACACTCCTTACATATATATGGGGAGGTACTAGCTCCAACTCGGTTTTACAGATAAAACAGTAGGAATAACAAAACCGGCACTAGGAAACAGACTGAGAAACCATAGTAAAAGTTTCTCCTGCAACTCGTTCCCTTTGTGCTAGATGAACGAACGTCTCTCCACATGCTCAGTTCTGAGAGATAAGTGTGTGTGAAAGCCGTCCTTCACCTAGCTTGTTGTGAACACAAAGTTTCTTTTCAGTTGTAAACTACAATCCATACATATATATCGGGAGTTAGTAGCTCCAACTCGGTTTTAAAGTGATAACTGCAGGAACTTCAAACCGGCACTAGGAAAAACACTGAGATACCAGAGAAATAGTTTCTCCTGCATCCCGTTCCCTTTGTGCTAGATGAATGAACGTCTCTCCACATGCTCACTTCTGAGAGATAAGTGTGTGTGAAAGCCGTCCTTCACCTAGCTTGTTGGGAACACAAAGTTTCTTTTCAATTGCAAACAACACTCCATAAATATATATGGGTTGGTACTAGCTCAAAATCGTTTTTACCGTGAAAAATGCAGGAACATCAAATCGACACTAGGAACCCGACTGAGAAACCAGAGAAAAAGTTTCTCTGGCAAACCGTTCCATTTGTGCTAGATGAACGAAAGTCTCTCCACATGCTCTGGTCTGAGAGATAAATCTGTGTGAAAGCCGTCCTTCACCTAGCTTGTTGGGAACACAAAGTTCCTTTTCAGTTGCAAACTACACTCCATAAATATCTATGGGTAGGTAGAAACTCCAACTCGGTTTTACAGATAAAACAGCAGGAACATCATACCGGCACTACGAAGCCGACTGAGAAACCAGAGTAAAGGTTTCTCCTGCAACCCGTTCCCTTTGTGCTAGATGAACGAAGGTCTCTCCACTTGCTCAGTTCTGAGA
Organism: Camelus ferus; assembly: GCF_009834535.1. Taxonomy (NCBI): domain Eukaryota; kingdom Metazoa; phylum Chordata; class Mammalia; order Artiodactyla; family Camelidae; genus Camelus; species Camelus ferus. Next base: position 10,837,926 of record NC_045731.1, on the reverse strand, counting down.
GATAAGTGTGTGTGAAAACTGTCCTTCACCTAATTTTTGGGAACAAAAGGTTTGTTCTCAGTTGCAAAATACACTCCTTACATATATATGGTGAGGTACTAGCTCCAACTCGGTTTTATAGTGAAAACTGCAGTAACTTCACAACGGCACTAGGAAGCAGACTGAGAAACCAGAGTAAAAGTTTCTTCTGCAACCCGTTACTATTTTGCTAGATGAACGAACGTCTCTCCACATGCTCAGATCTGAGAGATAAGTGTGTTTGAAAGCCATTCTTCACCTAGCTTGTTGGGAACACAAAGTATCTTTTCGGTTGTAAACTACACTCCTTACATATATATGGGGAGTTAATAGCTCCAAATAGGTTTTAAAGTGATAACTGAAGGAAATTCAAACCGGCACTAGTAAACAAACTGAGACACCAGAATAATAGTTTCTACTTAAACCCGTTCCCTTTGTGCTGGATGAATGAACGTCTCTCCACATGCTCAGATCTGAGAGATAAGTGTGTGTGAAAGCCGTTCTTCAACTAACTTTTTTGAACACAAAGTTTCTTTTCCATTGGAAGCTACTCACCATACATATATATGGGGAGGTACAAGCTCCAACACGGTTTTACTGTGAAAACTGCAGGAACATCAAACCGGGACTAGGAAGCCGACTGAGAAACCACAGTAAAAGTTTTCCTTGCAACCCGTTCCCTTTGTGCTAGATGAACGAACGTCTCTCCACATGCTCATTTCTGAGAAATAAGTGTGTGTGAATGCTATTACTTCACATAGCTTGTTCGGAACACAAAGTTTCTTTTCAGTTACAAACTACACTCCATACAATTATATGGGTTGGTACTAGCTCCAACTCGGTTTTACAGTGAAAAATGCAGGAAATTCAAACCGGCACTAGGAAACAGACTGAGAAACCAGACTAAATATTGCTCCTGCAACTCGTTCTTTGTGCTAGATGAACGAATGTCTCTCCACATGCTAATTTCTGAGAGACAATTGTTTGTGGAAGCCTTTCTTAACCTAGCTTGTTGGGAACACATAGTTTCTTTTCAGTTGCAAACTACACTCCATACATATATATGGGGAGGTACTAGCCCGAACTCGGATTTACAGATATAACAGCAGGAACATCATACCGGCACTAGGAAGCCGACTGAGTAACCAGAGTAAAAGTTTCACCTGAAACCCGTTCCCTTTGTGCTAGATGAAAGAACGTCTCTCCACATGCTCAGGCCTGAGAGAAAGTGTATGTGAAAGCTGTCCTTCACCTACTTGTTGGGAATAAATGTTTGTTTTCAGTTGCAAACTACCCTCCATACATATATATGGGGAGGTACTAGCTCGAACTCGGTTTTACAATTAAAACAGCAGGAACGTCATACCGGCACTAGGAAGACGACTGAGTAACCTGAGTAAAAGTTTCTCCAGCAACCCGTTTCCATTTTGCTAGATGAAAGAACGTCTCTCCACATGCTCAGTTTTGAGAGAAGAAAGTGTATGAAAGCCGTACTTCACATAGCTTGTTGGAAACACAAAGTGTCTTTTAAGATGCAAATTACACTCCATACACATATATGGGTTGGTACTAGCTCCAACTCGGTCTTACAGTGAAAACTGCAGGAACTTCAAAACGGCAATAGGAAACAGACTGAGAAACCAGAGAAACGTTTCTCCTGCAACCCGTTCAATTTGTGCTAGATGAACGAACGTCTCTCCACAGGCTCAGTTCTGAGAGATAATTTTTTGTGGAAGCCGTACTTCACCTAGCTTCTTGGGAACACAAAGCTTCTTTCAGTTGCAAACTACACTCCATACATATACATGGGGAGGTAGTAGTTCGAACGGTTTTACAGATAAAACAGCAGGAACATCATACCGGCACTAGGAAGGCGACTGAGTAACCAGAGTAAAAGTTTCTCCTGCAACCCGTTCCCTTTGTGCTAGATGAACGAAGGTCTCTCCACATGCTCAGTTCTGAGAGATAAGTGTGTGTGAAAGCTGTCCTTCACATACTTTTTGGGAACAAAACGTTTGTTTTCAGTTGCAAAATACACTCCTTACATATATATGGTGAGGTACTAGCTCCAACTCGGTTTTATAGTGAAAACTGCAGGAACTTCAAAACGGGACTAGGAAACAGACTTAGAATTCAGAGTAAAAATTACCCATGAATCCGTTCCTTTTTGCTAGATGAATGAATGTCTCTCCTCATGCTAAGTTCTAAGAGATAATTGTGTGTGAAAGCTATTCCTTCACCTAGCTTGTTGGGAACACAAAGTTTCTTTTCATTTGCAAACTACACTCCATACAATTATATGGGTTGGTACTAGATCCAACTCGGTTTTACAGTGAAAAATGCAGGAAATTCAAACCGGCACTATGAAAAAGACTGAGAAACCAGACTAAATATTACTCCTGCAACTCGTTCTTTGTGCTAGTTGAACGAATGTCTCTCCACATGCTAAGTTCTGAGAGACAATTATGTGTGAAAGCCGTTCTTCAACTAGGTTGTTGGGAACACATATTTTCTTTTCCGTTGGTAACTACAAACCATACACATATATCGGGAGGTAATAGTTACAACCCGGTTTTACAGAGAAAACTGCAGGAAATTCATACCGGCACTAGAAAACAGACTGAGAAATCAGAGAAATTGTTTCTCCTGCAATCCGTTCCCTTTGTGCTAGATGAACGAAATTCTCTCCACATGCTCAGTTCTGAGAGATACGTGTGTGTGAAAGCCGTCCTTCACCTAGCTTGTTGGGAACACAAAGATTTTTTTTATGTTCCAAACTACACTCCATACATATATATGGGGAGGTACTAATTCAAAATCGGTTTTACAGTGAATTCTGCAGTTACTTCAAACCGGCACTAGGAAACTGACTGAGAAACCAGAGTAAAATTTCTCCTGCAAACCGTTCCGTTTGTGCTAGATGAACGAACGTCTCTCCACATGCTAAGTTCTGAGATATAATTGTGTTTGAAAGCCATCCATCACCTAGCTTGTTGAGAACACAAAGTTTCTTTTAAGTTGCATACTACGCTCCATACATCTATATGGGGAGGTACTAGTTCTAACTCTGTTTTACAGTGAACACTGCAGGAACTTCAAACCGGCACTAGGGAACAGCCTGAAAAACCAGAGTAAAAGTTTCTCCTGCAACCGGTTCCCTTTTTGCTTGATGAACAAACGTCTCACCTCATGCTCAGTTCTGAGTGATAAGTGTGTGTGAATGCCATTCTTCATCTAGCTTGCTGGGAACACAAAGTTTCTTTTCAGTTGCAAAGTACACTCCTTACATATATATGGGGAGGTACTAGCTCCAACTCGGTTTTACAGATAAAACAGTAGGAATAACAAAACCGGCACTAGGAAACAGACTGAGAAACCAGAGTAAAAGTTTCTCCTGCAACTCGTTCCCTTTGTGCTAGATGAACGAACGTCTCTCCACATGCTCAGTTCTGAGAGATAAGTGTGTGTGAAAGCCGTCCTTCACCTAGCTTGTTGGGAACACAAAGTTTCTTTTCAGTTGTAAACTACAATCCATACATATATATCGGGAGTTAGTAGCTCCAACTCGGTTTTAAAGTGATAACTGCAGGAACTTCAAACCGGCACTAGGAAAAACACTGAGATACCAGAGTAATAGTTTCTCCTGCATCCCGTTCCCTTTGTGCTAGATGAATGAACGTCTCTCCACATGCTCACTTCTGAGAGATAAGTGTGTGTGAAAGCCGTCCTTCACCTAGCTTGTTGGGAACACAAAGTTTCTTTTCAATTGCAAACAACACTCCATAAATATATATGGGTTGGTACTAGCTCAAAATCGTTGTTACCGTGAAAAATGCAGGAACATCAAATCGGCACTAGGAACCCGACTGAGAAACCAGGGAAAAGGTTCTCTGGCAAACCGTTCCATTTGTGCTAGATGAACGAAAGTCTCTCCACATGCTCTGGTCTGAGAGATAAATCTGTGTGAAAGCCGTCCTTCACCTAGCTTGTTGGGAACACAAAGTTCCTTTTCAGTTGCAAACTACACTCCATAAATATCTATGGGTAGGTAGAAACTCCAACTCGGTTTTACAGATAAAACAGCAGGAACATCATACCGGCACTACGAAGCCGACTGAGAAACCAGAGTAAAGGTTTCTCCTGCAACCCGTTCCCTTTGTGCTAGATGAACGAAGGTCTCTCCACTTGCTCAGTTCTGAGAGATAAGTGTGTGTGAAAACTGTCCTTCACCTAATTTTTGGGAACAAAAGGTTTGTTCTCAGTTGCAAAATACACTCCTTACATATATATGGTGAGGTACTAGCTCCAACTCGGTTTTATAGTGAAAACTGCAGTAACTTCACAACGGCACTAGGAAGCAGACTGAGAAACCAGAGTAAAAGTTTCTTCTGCAACCCGTTACTATTTTGCTAGATGAACGAACGTCTCTCCACATGCTCAGATCTGAGAGATAAGTGTGTTTGAAAGCCATTCTTCACCTAGCTTTTTGGGAACACAAAGTATCTTTTCGGTTGTAAACTACACTCCTTACATATATATGGGGAGTTAATAGCTCCAAATAGGTTTTAAAGTGATAACTGAAGGAAATTCAAACCGGCACTAGTAAACAAACTGAGACACCAGAATAATAGTTTCTACTTAAACCCGTTCCCTTTGTGCTGGATGAATGAACGTCTCTCCACATGCTCAGATCTGAGAGATAAGTGTGTGTGAAAGCCGTTCTTCAACTAACTTTTTTGAACACAAAGTTTCTTTTCCATTGGAAGCTACTCACCATACATATATATGGGGAGGTACAAGCTCCAACACGGTTTTACTGTGAAAACTGCAGGAACATCAAACCGGGACTAGGAAGCCGACTGAGAAACCACAGTAAAAGTTTTCCTTGCAACCCGTTCCCTTTGTGCTAGATGAACGAACGTCTTTCCACATGCTCATTTCTGAGAAATAAGTGTGTGTGAATGCTATTACTTCACATAGCTTGTTCGGAACACAAAGTTTCTTTTCAGTTACAAACTACACTCCATACAATTATATGGGTTGGTACTAGCTCCAACTCGGTTTTACAGTGAAAAATGCAGGAAATTCAAACCGGCACTAGGAAACAGACTGAGAAACCAGACTAAATATTGCTCCTGCAACTCGTTCTTTGTGCTAGATGAACGAATGTCTCTCCACATGCTAATTTCTGAGAGACAATTGTTTGTGGAATCTTTTCTTAACCTAGCTTGTTGGGAACACAAAGTTTCTTTTCAGTTGCAAACTACACTGCATACATATATATGGGGAGGTACTAGCTCGAACTCGGATTTACAGATATAACAGCAGGAACATCATACCGGCACTAGGAAGCCGACTGAGTAAAAAGAGTAAAAGTTTCACCTGAAACCCGTTCCCTTTGTGCTAGATGAAAGAACGTCTCTCCACATGCTCAGGCCTGAGAGAAAGTGTATGTGAAAGCTTTCCTTCACCTACTTGTTGGGAATAAATGTTTGTTTTCAGTTGTAAACTACCCTCCATACATATATATGGGGAGGTACTAGCTCGAACTCGGTTTTACAATTAAAACAGCAGGAACATCATACCGGCACTAGGAAGACGACTGAGTAACCTGAGTAAAAGTTTCTCCAGCAACCCGTTTCCATTTTGCTAGATGAAAGAACGTCTCTCCACATGCTCAGTTTTGAGAGAAGAAAGTGTATGAAAGCCGTACTTCACATAGCTTGTTGGAAACACAAAGTGTCTTTTAAGATGCAAATTACACTCCATACACATATATGGGTTGGTACTAGCTCCAACTCGGTCTTACAGTGAAAACTGCAGGAACTTCAAAACGGCAATAGGAAACAGACTGAGAAACCAGAGAAACGTTTCTCCTGCAACCCGTTCAATTTGTGCTAGATGAATGAACGTCTCTCCACAGGCTCAGTTCTGAGAGATAATTTTTTGTGGAAGCCGTACTTCACCTAGCTTCTTGGGAACACAAAGCTTCTTTTCAGTTGCAAACTACACTCCATACATATATATGGGGAGGTAGTAGTTCGAACGGTTTTACAGATAAAACAGCAGGAACATCATACCGGCACTAGGAAGCCGACTGAGTAACCAGAGTAAAAGTTTCTCCTGCAACCCGTTCCCTTTGTGCTAGATGAACGAAGGTCTCTCCACATGCTCAGTTCTGAGAGATAAGTGTGTGTGAAAGCTGTCCTTCACATACTTTTTGGGAACAAAACGTTTGTTTTCAGTTGCAAAATACACTCCTTATTTATATATGGTGAGGTACTAGCTCCAACTCGGTTTTATAGTGAAAACTGCAGGAACTTCAAAACGGGACTAGGAAACAGACTTAGAATTCAGAGTAAAAATTACCCATGAACCTGTTCCTTTTTGCTAGTTGAATGAATGTCTCTCCTCATGCTAAGTTCTGAGAGATAATTGTGTGTGAAAGCTATTCCTTCACCTAGCTTGTTGGGAACACAAAGTTTCTTTTCATTTGCCAACTAAACTCCATACAAATATATGTGATGGTACTAGATCCAACTCGGTTTTACAGTGAAAAATGCAGGAAATTCAAACTGGCACTATGAAAAAGACTGAGAAACCAGACTAAATATTACTCCTGCAACTCGTTCTTTGTGCTAGTTGAACGAATGTCTCTCCACATGCTCAGTTCTGAGAGACAATTATGTGTGAAAGCCGTTCTTCACCTAGGTTGTTTGGAACACATATTTTCTTTTCCGTTGGAAACTACACTCCATACATATATATCGGGAGGTACTAGTTACAACACGGTTTTACAGAGAAAAGTGCAGGAAATTCATACCGGCACTAGAAAACAGACTGAGAAATCAGAGAAAACGTTTCTCCTGCAATCCGTTCCCTTTGTGCTAGATGAACGAACTTCTCTCCACATGCTCAGTTCTGAGAGATAATTGTGTGTGAAAGCCGTCCTTCACCTAGCTTGTTGGGAACAAAAAGTTTCTGTTCAGTTGCAAACTACACTCCATACATATATATGGGGAGGTACTAGCTCGAAATCGGTTTTACAAATAAAACAGCAGGAACATCATACCAGCACTAGGAAGCCAAATGAGTAACCAGAGTAAAAGTTTCTCCTGCAACCCGTTCCCTTTGTGCTAGATGAAAGAACGTCTCTCCACAGGCTCAGTTCTGAGAGATGAAAGTGTGTGAAAGCCGTACTTCACCTAGCTTGTTGGAAAAAAAAAGTGTCTTTTTAGATGCAAATTAAATACATACATATATATGTGTTGGTAGTAGCTCCAACTCTGTCTTACAGTGAAAATTGCAGGAACTTCAAACTGGCAATAGGAAACAGACTGAGAAACCATTGAAAAGTTTCTCCTGCAACCCATTCAATTTGTGCTAGATGAACGAACGTCTCTCCACAGGCTCAGTTCTGAGAGATAAGTGTTTGTGAAAGCCGTCATTCACCTAGCTTCTTGGGAACACAAAGATTTTTTTTATGTTCCAAACTACACTCCATACATATATATGGGGAGGTACTAGTTCAAAATCAGTGTTACAGTGAAAACTGCAGTTACTTCAAACCGGCACTAGGAAACAGACTGAGAATGCAGAGAAAAATTTCTCCTGCAATCCGTTCCCTTTGTGCTAGATGAACGAACGTCTCTCCACATGCTCATTTCTGAGAGATAAGTGTGTGTGAAAGCCGTCCTTCACCTTACTTGTTTGGAACACAAAGTTTCTTTTCAGTTGCAAACTACCCTCCATACATATATATGGGGAGGTACTAGCTCCAACTCGGTTTTACAGATAAAACAGCAGGAACAGCAAACTGGCACTAGGAAGCTGACTGAGAAACCAGAGTAAAAGTTTCCCTGCAATGCGTTCCCTTTGTGCTAGATGAACGAACGTCTCTCCACATGCTCATTTCTGAGAGATAATTGTGTGTGAAAGCTGTCCTTCACCTACTTGTTGGGAACAAGAAGTTTGTTTTCAGTTGCAAAATAAACTCCTTACATATATATGGGGAAGTACTAGCTCCAATTCGGTTTTATAGTGAAAACTGCAGGAACTTCAAACGGGACTATGAAACAGATTGAGAATTCAGAGTAAAAGTTACTCATGAAACCGTTCCTTTTTGCTAGATGAATGAACGTCTCTCCACATACTCAGTTCTGAGAGTTAAGTGTGTGTGAAAGCTGTTCTTCACCTAGCTTGTTGGGAACAGAAAGTTTCTTTTCAGTTGCAAACTACACTCAATACAAATATATGGGTTGGTACTAGCTTCAACTCGGTTTTACAGTGGAAAATGCAGGAAATTCAAACCGGCACAAAGAAACAGACTGAGTCCAGAGTAAATGTTTCTCCTGCAACTCGTTCTTTGTGCTAGATGAACGAATGTCTCTCCACATGCTCACTTCTGAGAGACAATTGTATGTGAATTCCGTTCTTCACCTAGGTTGTTGGGAACACAAATTTTCTTTTCCGTTGAAAACTGCTCTCCATATATATATATCGGGAGGTAGTAGTTCCAAATCTGTTTTACAGAGAAAACTGCAAGATCTTCATACCGGCAATAGGAAACAGACTGAGAAATCAGAGAATAAGTTTCCCCTGCAATCCGTTCCCTTTGTGCTAGAAGAACGAACGTATCTCCACATGCTCAGTTCTGAGAGATAAGTGTGTGTGAAAGCCGTCCTTCACCTAGCTTGTTGGGAACACAAAGATTTTTTTATGTTCCAAACTACACTCCATACATATATATGGGGAGGTACTAGTTCAAAATCTGTTTTACAGTGAAAACTGCAGTTACTTCAAACCGGCACTAGGAAACAGACTGAGAATCCAGAGGAAAATTTCACCTGCAATCCTTTCCCTTTGTGCTAGATGAACGAACGTCTCTCCACATGCTCATTTCTGAGAGATAAGTGTGTGTGAAAGCCTTCCTTCACCTTACTTGTTGGCAACACAAAGTTGCTTTTCAGTTGCAAACTACACTCCATACATATATATGGGTTGGTACTAGCTCCAACTCGACTTTACAGTGAAAACTGCAGGAACTTCAAACCGGCAGTTGGAAACACACTGAGAAACCAGAGTAAAAGTTTCTCCTGCAACCCGTTACTTTTGTGCTAGATGAAAGAACGTCTCTCCACATGCTCAGATCTGAGAGATAAGTGTGTGTGAAAGCCATCCTTCACCTAACTTGTTGCGAACACAAATGTCTTTTCAGTTTTAAACTACACTCCATACATATATATGGGGAGTTAGTAGCTCCAACTCGGTTTTAAATTGATAACTTCAGGAACTTCAAACCGGCACTTGGAAACAGACTGAGATACCAGAGTAATACTTTCTCCTGCAACCCGTTCCCTTTGTGCTACATGAATGAACGTCTCTCCACATGCTCAGTTCTGAGAGATAATTGTGTGTGAAAGCCGTCCTTCACCTAGCTTGTTGGAAACACAAAGTGTATTTTAAGATGCAAACTAAACTCCATACATATATATGGGTTGGTAATAGTTCCAACTCTGTCTTACAGTGAAAACTGCAGGAACTTCAAACTGGCAATAGGAAACAGACTGAGAAACCAGAGAAAAGTTTCTCCTGCAACCCATTCAATTTGTGCTAGATGAATGAACGTCTCTCCACAGGCTCAGTTCTGAGAGATTAGTGTGTGTGAAAGCTGTCGTTCACCTAGCTTGATGGGAACACAAAGTTTGTTTTCAATTGCTAATAACCCTCCATATATATCTATGGGTAGGTACAATCTCCAACTCGTTTTTACATTGAAAACTGCAGGAACTTCAAACCGGCACAAGGAAACAGAATGAGAAACAACAGTAAATATTTGTCCTGCAACCCGTGCACGTTGCGCTAGATGAACGAAGTCTATCCACATGCTCAGTTCTGAGATATAAGTGTGTTTGAAAGCCATCCATCACCTAGCTTGTTGAGAACACAAAGTTTCTTTTAAGTTGCAAACTACGCTCCATACATATATATGGGGAGGTACTAGTTCCAACTCTGTTTTACAGTGAACACTGCAGGAACTTCAAAACGGCACTAGGAAACAGACTGAGAATCCAGAGGAAAATTTCTCCTGCAATCCTTTCCCTTTGTGCTAGATGAACGAACGTCTCTCCACATGCTCATTTCTGAGAGATAAGTGTGTGTGAAAGCCTTCCTTCACCTTACTTGTTGGCAACACAAAGTTGCTTTTCAGTTGCAAACTACACTCCATACATATATATGGGTTGGTATTAGCTCCAACTCGATTTTACAGTGAAAACTGCAGGAACTTCAAACCGGCACTTGGAAACACACTGAGAAACCAGAGTAAAAGTTTCTCCTGCAACTCGTTCCCTTTGTGCTAGATGAACGAACGTCTCTCCACATGCTCAGTTCTGAGAGATAAGTGTGTGTGAATGCCATTCTTCACCTAGATTGTTGGGAACACAAAGTATCTTTTCAGTTGTAAACTACAATCCATACATATATATCGGGAGTTAGTAGCTCCAACTCGGTTTTAAAGAGATAACTGCAGGAACTTCAAACCGGCACTAGGAAATACACTGAGATACCAGAGTAATAGTTTCTCCTGCATCCCGTTTCCCTTGTGCTAGATGAACGAACGTCTCTCCACATGCTCATTTCTGAGAGATAAGTGTGTGTGAAAGCCTTCCTTCACCTTACTTATTGGCAAAACAAAGTTGCTTTTCAGTTGCAAACTACACTCCATACATATATATGGGTTGGTACTAGCTCCAACTCGATTTTACAGTGAAAACTGCAGGAACTTCAAACCGGCACTTGGAAACACACTGAGAAACCAGAGTAAAAGTTTCTCCTGCAACTCGTTCCCTTTGTGCTAGATGAACGAACGTCTCTCCACATGCTCAGTTCTGAGAGATAAGTGTGTGTGAATGCCATTCTTCACCTAGATTGTTGGGAACACAAAGTACCTTTTCAGTTGTAAACTACAATCCATACATATATATCGGGAGTTAGTAGCTCCAACTCGGTTTTAAAGAGATAACTGCAGGAACTTCAAACCGGCAATAGGAAATACACTGAGATACCAGAGTAATAGTTTCTCCTGCATCCCGTTTCCTTTGTGCTAGATGAATGAACGTCTCTCCACATGCTCAGTTCTGAGAGATAATTGTGTGTGAAAGCCGTCTTTCACCTAGCTTGTTGGGAACACAAAGTTTCTTTTCAATTGCAAACAACACTCCATAAATATATATGGGTTGGTACTAGCTCAAAATCGTTTTTACCGTGAAAAATGCAGGAACATCAAATCGACACTAGGAACCCGACTGAGAAACCAGAGAAAAAGTTTCTCCGGCAACCCGTTCCATTTGTGCTAGATGAACGAACGTCTCTCCACATGCTCTGGTCTGAGATATAAGTGTGTGTGAAAGCCGTACTTCACCTAGCTTGTTGGGAACACAAAGTTTCTTTTCAGTTGCAAACTACACTCCATAAATATCTATGGGGATGTACAAACTCCAACTCGGTTTTACAGATAAAACAGCAGGAACTTCATACCGGCACTACGAAGTCGACAGAGAAACCAGAGTAAAGGTTTCTCCTGCAACCCGTTCCCTTTTTGCTAGATGAAAGAACGTCTATCCACATGCTCATTTCTGAGAATAAAAGTGTGTGAAAGCCGTCCTTCACCTAGCTTGTTGCCAACACAAATTTTCTTTTCTGTTGCAAACTTCACTCCATACATATATATGGGTTGGTACTAGCTCCAAATCGGTTTTACAGTGAAAACTGCAGTAACTTCACAACGGCACTAGGAAGCAGACTGAGAAACCAGAGTAAAAGTTTCCCCTGCAACCCGTTACTATTTTGCTAGATGAACGAACATCTCTCCACATGCTCAGATCTGAGAGATAAGTGTGTGTGAAAGCCGTTCTTCAACTAACATTTTTGAACACACAGTTTCTTTTCCATTGGAAGCTACTCACCATACATATATATGGGGAGGTACAAGCTCCAACTCGGTTTTACTGTGAAAACTGCAGGAACATCAAACCGGTACTAGGAAGCCGACTGAGAAACCACAGTAAAAGTTTTTCTTGCAACCCGTTCCCTTTGTGCTAGATTAACGAACGTCTCTCCACATGCTCAGTTCTGAGAGATAAGTGTGTGTGAAAGCCATCCTTCACCAAGCTTGTTGGGAACACAAAGTTATTATTAAGTTGCAAACTACACTCCATACATATATATGGGGAGGTACCATCTATAACAATGCTTTTCAGTGAAAACTGCAGGAACTTCAAACCGGCACTTGGAAACAGACTGAGAAACCAGAGTAAATGTTTCTCCTGAAAATCGTTCCCTTTTTGCTAGATGAACGAACGTCTCTCCACATGCTAAGTTCTGAGAGATAATTGTGTGTGAATGCTATTCCTTCACATAGCTTGTTGGGAACACAAAGTTTCTTTTCAGTTACAAACTACACTTCATAAAATTATATGGGTTGGTACTAGTTCCAACTCGGTTTTACAGTGAAAAATGCAGGAAATTCAAACCGGCACTAGGAAAAGGACTGAGACACCAGACTAAATATTTCTCCTGCAACTCGTTCTTTGTGCTAGTTGAACGAATGTCTCTCCACATGCTCAGTTCTGAGACACAATTATGTGTGAAAGCCGTTCTTCACCTAGGTTGTTTGGAACACATATTTTCTTTTCCGTTGGAAACTACACTCCATACATATATATCGGGAGGTACTAGTTACAACACGGTTTTACAGAGAAAAGTGCAGGAACTTCATACCGGCACTAGAAAACAGACTGAGAAATCAGAGAAAACGTTTCTCCTGCAATCCGTTCCCTTTGTGCTAGATGAACGAACTCTCTCCACATGCTCAGTTCTGAGAGATAAGTGTGTGTGAAAGCCGTCCTTCACCTAGCTTGTTGGGAACAAAAAGTTTCTTTTCAGTTGCTAACTACACTCCATACATATATATGGGGAGGTACTAGCTCGAAATCGGTTTTACAAATAAAACAGCAGGAACATCATACCAGCACTAGGAAGCCAAATGAGTAACCAGAGTAAAAGTTTCTCCTGCAACCCGTTCCCTTTGTGCTAGATGAAAGAACGTCTCTCCACAGGCTCAGTTCTGAGAGATGAAAGTGTGTGAAAGCCGTACTTCACCTAGCTTGTTGGAAAAAAAAAGTGTCTTTTTAGATGCAAATTAAATCCATACATATATATGGGTTGGTAGTAGTTCCAACTCTGTCTTACAGTGAAAACTGCAGGAACTTCAAACTGGCAATAGGAAACAGACTGAGAAACCATTGAAAAGTTTCTCCTGCAACCCATTCAATTTGTGCTAGATGAACGAACGTCTCTCCACAGGCTCAGTTCTGAGAGATAAGTGTTTGTGAAAGCCGTCCTTCACCTTACTTGTTTGGAACACAAAGTTTCTTTTCAGTTGCAAACTACCCTCCATACATATATATGGGGAGGTACTAGCTCCAACTCGGTTTTACAGATAAAACAGCAGGAACAGCAAACTGGCACTAGGAAGCTGACTGAGAAACCAGAGTAAAGTTTCCCTGCAACGCGTTCCCTTTGTGCTAGATGAACGAACGTCTCTCCACATGCTCATTTCTGAGAGATAATTGTGTGTGAAAGCTGTCCTTCACCTACTTGTTGGGAACAAGGAGTTTCTTTTCAGTTGCAAAATAAACTCCTTACATATATATGGGGAGGTACTAGCTCCAATTCGGCTTTATAGTGAAAACTGAAGGAACTTCAAAGGGGACTATGAAACAGATTGAGAATTCAGAGTAAAAGTTACTCATGAAACCGTTCCTTTTTGCTAGATGAATGAACGTCTCTCCACATACTCAGTTCTGAGAGTTAAGTGTGTGTGAAAGCCGTCCTTCACCTAGCTTGTTGGGAACAGAAAGTTTCTTTTCAGTTGCAAACTACACTCAATACAAATATATGGGTTGGTACTAGCTTCAACTCGGTTTTACATTGGAAAATGCAGGAAATTCAAACCGGCACAAAGAAACAGACTGAGTCCTGAGTAAATGTTTCTCCTGCAACTCGTTCTTTGTGCTAGATGAACGAATGTCTCTCCACATGCTCACTTCTGAGAGACAATTGTATGTGAATTCCGTTCTTCACCTAGGTTGTTGGGAACACAAATTTTCTTTTCCGTTGAAAACTGCACTCCATATATATATATCGGGAGGTACTAGTTCCAAATCTGTTTTACAGAGAAAACTGCAAGAACTTCATACCGGCAATAGGAAACAGACTGAGAAATCAGAGAATAAGTTTCCCCTGCAATCCGTTCCCTTTGTGCTAGAAGAACGAACGTATCTCCACATGCTCAGTTCTGAGAGATAAGTGTGTGTGAAAGCCGTCCTTCACCTAGCTTGTTGGGAACACAAAGATTTTTTTATGTTCCAAACTACACTCCATACATATATATGGGGAGGTACTAGTTCAAAATCTGTTTTACAGTGAAAACTGCAGTTACTTCAAACCGGCACTAGGAAACAGACTGAGAATCCAGAGGAAAATTTCACCTGCAATCCTTTCCCTTTGTGCTAGATGAACGAACGTCTCTCCACATGCTCATTTCTGAGAGATAAGTGTGTGTGAAAGCCTTCCTTCACCTTACTAGTTGGCAACACAAAGTTGCTTTTCAGTTGCAAACTACACTCCATACATATATATGGGTTGGTACTAGCTCCAACTCGACTTTACAGTGAATACTGCAGGAACTTCAAACCGGCACTTGGAAACACACTGAGAAACCAGAGTAAAAGTTTCTCCTGCAACCCGTTACTTTTGTGCTAGATGAAAGAACGTCTCTCCACATGCTCAGATCTGAGAGATAAGTGTGTGTGAAAGCCATCCTTCACCTAACTTGTTGCGAACACAAATGTCTTTTCAGTTTTAAACTACACTCCATACATATATATGAGGAGTTAGTAGCTCCAACTCGGTTTTAAATTGATAACTTCAGGAACTTCAAACCGGCACTTGGAAACAGACTGAGATACCAGAGTAATACTTTCTCCTGCAACCCGTTCCCTTTGTGCTACATGAATGAACGTCTCTCCACATGCTCAGTTCTGAGAGATAATTGTGTGTGAAAGCCGTCCTTCACCTAGCTTGTTGGAAACACAAAGTGTATTTTAAGATGCAAACTAAACTCCATACATATATATGGGTTGGTAATAGTTCCAACTCTGTCTTACAGTGAAAACTGCAGGAACTTCAAACTGGCAATAGGAAACAGACTGAGAAACCAGAGAAAAGTTTCTCCTGCAACCCATTCAATTTGTGCTAGATGAATGAACGTCTCTCCACAGGCTCAGTTCTGAGAGATTAGTGTGTGTGAAAGCTGTCGTTCACCTAGCTTGATGGGAACACAAAGTTTGTTTTCAATTGCTAATAACCCTCCATATATCTATGGGTAGGTACAATCTCCAACTCGTTTTTACATTGAAAACTGCAGGAACTTCAAACCGGCACAAGGAAACAGAATGAGAAACAACAGTAAATATTTGTCCTGCAACCCGTGCACGTTGCGCTAGATGAACGAAGTCTATCCACATGCTCAGTTCTGAGATATAAGTGTGTTTGAAAGCCATCCATCACCTAGCTTGTTGAGAACACAAAGTTTCTTTTAAGTTGCAAACTACGCTCCATACATATATATGGGGAGGTACTAGTTCCAACTCTGTTTTACAGTGAACACTGCAGGAACTTCAAAACGGCACTAGGAAACAGACTGAGAATCCAGAGGAAAATTTCTCCTGCAATCCTTTCCCTTTGTGCTAGATGAACGAACGTCTCTCCACATGCTCATTTCTGAGAGATAAGTGTGTGTGAAAGCCTTCCTTCACCTTACTTGTTGGCAACACAAAGTTGCTTTTCAGTTGCAAACTACACTCCATACATATATATGGGTTGGTATTAGCTCCAACTCGATTTTACAGTGAAAACTGCAGGAACTTCAAACCGGCACTTGGAAACACACTGAGAAACCAGAGTAAAAGTTTCTCCTGCAACTCGTTCCCTTTGTGCTAGATGAACGAACGTCTCTCCACATGCTCAGTTCTGAGAGATAAGTGTGTGTGAATGCCATTCTTCACCTAGATTGTTGGGAACACAAAGTATCTTTTCAGTTGTAAACTACAATCCATACATATATATCGGGAGTTAGTAGCTCCAACTCGGTTTTAAAGAGATAACTGCAGGAACTTCAAACCGGCACTAGGAAATACACTGAGATACCAGAGTAATAGTTTCTCCTGCATCCCGTTTCCCTTGTGCTAGATGAACGAACGTCTCTCCACATGCTCATTTCTGAGAGATAAGTGTGTGTGAAAGCCTTCCTTCACCTTACTTATTGGCAAAACAAAGTTGCTTTTCAGTTGCAAACTACACTCCATACATATATATGGGTTGGTACTAGCTCCAACTCGATTTTACAGTGAAAACTGCAGGAACTTCAAACCGGCACTTGGAAACACACTGAGAAACCAGAGTAAAAGTTTCTCCTGCAACTCGTTCCCTTTGTGCTAGATGAACGAACGTCTCTCCACATGCTCAGTTCTGAGAGATAAGTGTGTGTGAATGCCATTCTTCACCTAGATTGTTGGGAACACAAAGTACCTTTTCAGTTGTAAACTACAATCCATACATATATATCGGGAGTTAGTAGCTCCAACTCGGTTTTAAAGAGATAACTGCAGGAACTTCAAACCGGCAATAGGAAATACACTGAGATACCAGAGTAATAGTTTCTCCTGCATCCCGTTTCCTTTGTGCTAGATGAATGAACGTCTCTCCACATGCTCAGTTCTGAGAGATAATTGTGTGTGAAAGCCGTCTTTCACCTAGCTTGTTGGGAACACAAAGTTTCTTTTCAATTGCAAACAACACTCCATAAATATATATGGGTTGGTACTAGCTCAAAATCGTTTTTACCGTGAAAAATGCAGGAACATCAAATCGACACTAGGAACCCGACTGAGAAACCAGAGAAAAAGTTTCTCCGGCAACCCGTTCCATTTGTGCTAGATGAACGAACGTCTCTCCACATGCTCTGGTCTGAGAGATAAGTGTGTGTGAAAGCCGTACTTCACCTAGCTTGTTGGGAACACAAAGTTCCTTTTCAGTTGCAAACTACACTCCATAAATATCTATGGGGATGTACAAACTCCAACTCGGTTTTACAGATAAAACAGCAGGAACTTCATACCGGCACTACGAAGTCGACAGAGAAACCAGAGTAAAGGTTTCTCCTGCAACCCGTTCCCTTTTTGCTAGATGAAAGAACGTCTATCCACATGCTCATTTCTGAGAATAAAAGTGTGTGAAAGCCGTCCTTCACCTAGCTTGTTGGCAACACAAATTTTCTTTTCTGTTGCAAACTTCACTCCATACATATATATGGGTTGGTACTAGCTCCAAATCGGTTTTACAGTGAAAACTGCAGTAACTTCACAACGGCACTAGGAAGCAGACTGAGAAACCAGAGTAAAAGTTTCCCCTGCAACCCGTTACTATTTTGCTAGATGAACGAACGTCTCTCCACATGCTCAGATCTGAGAGATAAGTGTGTGTGAAAGCCGTTCTTCAACTAACATTTTTGAACACACAGTTTCTTTTCCATTGGAAGCTACTCACCATACATATATATGGGGAGGTACAAGCTCCAACTCGGTTTTACTGTGAAAACTGCAGGAACATCAAACCGGTACTAGGAAGCCGACTGAGAAACCACAGTAAAAGTTTTTCTTGCAACCCGTTCCCTTTGTGCTAGATTAACGAACGTCTCTCCACATGCTCAGTTCTGAGAGATAAGTGTGTGTGAAAGCCATCCTTCACCAAGCTTGTTGGGAACACAAAGTTATTATTAAGTTGCAAACTACACTCCATACATATATATGGGGAGGTACCATCTATAACAATGTTTTTCAGTGAAAACTGCAGGAACTTCAAACCGGCACTTGGAAACAGACTGAGAAACCAGAGTAAATGTTTCTCCTGAAAATCGTTCCCTTTGTGCTAGATGAACGAACGTCTCTCCACATGCTAAGTTCTGAGAGATAATTGTGTGTGAATGCTATTCCTTCACATAGCTTGTTGGGAACTCAAAGTTTCTTTTCAGTTACAAACTACACTTCATAAAATTATATGGGTTGGTACTAGCTCCAACTCGGTTTTACAGTGAAAAATGCAGGAAATTCAAACCGGCACTAGGAAAAGGACTGAGAAACCAGACTAAATATTTCTCCTGCAACTCGTTCTTTGTGCTAGTTGAACGAATGTCTCTCCACATGCTCAGTTCTGAGACACAATTATGTGTGAAAGCCGTTCTTCACCTAGGTTGTTTGGAACACATATTTTCTTTTCCGTTGGAAACTACACTCCATACATATATATCGGGAGGTACTAGTTACAACACGGTTTTACAGAGAAAAGTGCAGGAACTTCATACCGGCACTAGAAAACAGACTGAGAAATCAGAGAAAACGTTTCTCCTGCAATCCGTTCCCTTTGTGCTAGATGAACGAACTTCTCTCCACATGCTCAGTTCTGAGAAATAAGTGTGTGTGAAAGCCGTCCTTCACCTAGCTTGTTGGGAACAAAAAGTTTCTGTTCAGTTGCAAACTACACTCCATACATATATATGGGGTGGTACTAGCTCGAAATCGGTTTTACAAATAAAACAGCAGGAATATCATACCAGCACTAGGAAGCCAAATGAGTAACCAGAGTAAAAGTTTCTCCTGCAACCCGTTCCCTTTGTGCTAGATGAAAGAACGTCTCTCCACAGGCTCAGTTCTGAGAGATGAAAGTGTGTGAAAGCCGTACTTCACCTAGCTTGTTGGAAAAAAAAAGTGTCTTTTTAGATGCAAATTAAATCCATACATATATATGGGTTGGTAGTAGCTCCAACTCTGTCTTACAGTGAAAACTGCAGGAACTTCAAACTGGCAATAGGAAACAGACTGAGAAACCATTGAAAAGTTTCTCCTGCAACCCATTCAATTTGTGCTAGATGAACGAACGTCTCTCCACAGGCTCAGTTCTGAGAGATAAGTGTTTGTGAAAGCCGTCCTTCACCTTACTTGTTTGGAACACAAAGTTTCTTTTCAGTTGCAAACTACCCTGCATACATATATATGGGGAGGTACTAGCTCCAACTCGGTTTTACAGATAAAACAGCAGGAACAGCAAACTGGCACTAGGAAGCTGACTGAGAAACCAGAGTAAAGTTTCCCTGCAACGCGTTCCCTTTGTGCTAGATGAACGAACGTCTCTCCACATGCTCATTTCTGAGAGATAATTGTGTGTGAAAGCTGTCCTTCACCTACTTGTTGGGAACAAGGAGTTTCTTTTCAGTTGCAAAATAAACTCCTTACATATATATGGGGAGGTACTAGCTCCAATTCGGCTTTATAGTGAAAACTGAAGGAACTTCAAAGGGGACTATGAAACAGATTGAGAATTCAGAGTAAAAGTTACTCATGAAACCGTTCCTTTTTGCTAGATGAATGAACGTCTCTCCACATACTCAGTTCTGAGAGTTAAGTGTGTGTGAAAGCCGTCCTTCACCTAGCTTGTTGGGAACAGAAAGTTTCTTTTCAGTTGCAAACTACACTCAATACAAATATATGGGTTGGTACTAGCTTCAACTCGGTTTTACATTGGAAAATGCAGGAAATTCAAACCGGCACAAAGAAACAGACTGAGTCCTGAGTAAATGTTTCTCCTGCAACTCGTTCTTTGTGCTAGATGAACGAATGTCTCTCCACATGCTCACTTCTGAGAGACAATTGTATGTGAATTCCGTTCTTCACCTAGGTTGTTGGGAACACAAATTTTCTTTTCCGTTGAAAACTGCACTCCATATATATATATCGGGAGGTACTAGTTCCAAATCTGTTTTACAGAGAAAACTGCAAGAACTTCATACCGGCAATAGGAAACAGACTGAGAAATCAGAGAATAAGTTTCCCCTGCAATCCGTTCCCTTTGTGCTAGAAGAACGAACGTATCTCCACATGCTCAGTTCTGAGAGATAAGTGTGTGTGAAAGCCGTCCTTCACCTAGCTTGTTGGGAACACAAAGATTTTTTTATGTTCCAAACTACACTCCATACATATATATGGGGAGGTACTAGTTCAAAATCTGTTTTACAGTGAAAACTGCAGTTACTTCAAACCGGCACTAGGAAACAGACTGAGAATCCAGAGGAAAATTTCACCTGCAATCCTTTCCCTTTGTGCTAGATGAACGAACGTCTCTCCACATGCTCATTTCTGAGAGATAAGTGTGTGTGAAAGCCTTCCTTCACCTTACTAGTTGGCAACACAAAGTTGCTTTTCAGTTGCAAACTACACTCCATACATATATATGGGTTGGTACTAGCTCCAACTCGACTTTACAGTGAAAACTGCAGGAACTTCAAACCGGCACTTGGAAACACACTGAGAAACCAGAGTAAAAGTTTCTCCTGCAACCCGTTACTTTTGTGCTAGATGAAAGAACGTCTCTCCACATGCTCAGATCTGAGAGATAAGTGTGTGTGAAAGCCATCCTTCACCTAACTTGTTGCGAACACAAATGTCTTTTCAGTTTTAAACTACACTCCATACATATATGGGGAGTTAGTAGCTCCAACTCGGTTTTAAATTGATAACTTCAGGAACTTCAAACCGGCACTTGGAAACAGACTGAGATACCAGAGTAATACTTTCTCCTGCAACCCGTTCCCTTTGTGCTACATGAATGAACGTCTCTCCACATGCTCAGTTCTGAGAGATAATTGTGTGTGAAAGCCGTCCTTCACCTAGCTTGTTGGAAACACAAAGTGTATTTTAAGATGCAAACTAAACTCCATACATATATATGGGTTGGTAATAGTTCCAACTCTGTCTTACAGTGAAAACTGCAGGAACTTCAAACTGGCAATAGGAAACAGACTGAGAAACCAGAGAAAAGTTTCTCCTGCAACCCATTCAATTTGTGCTAGATGAATGAACGTCTCTCCACAGGCTCAGTTCTGAGAGATTAGTGTGTGTGAAAGCTGTCGTTCACCTAGCTTGATGGGAACACAAAGTTTGTTTTCAATTGCTAATAACCCTCCATATATATCTATGGGTAGGTACAATCTCCAACTCGTTTTTACATTGAAAACTGCAGGAACTTCAAACCAGCACAAGGAAACAGAATGAGAAACAACAGTAAATATTTGTCCTGCAACCCGTGCACGTTGCGCTAGATGAACGAAGTCTATCCACATGCTCAGTTCTGAGATATAAGTGTGTTTGAAAGCCATCCATCACCTAGCTTGTTGAGAACACAAAGTTTCTTTTAAGTTGCAAACTACGCTCCATACATATATATGGGGAGGTACTAGTTCCAACTCTGTTTTACAGTGAACACTGCAGGAACTTCAAAACGGCACTAGGAAACAGACTGAGAATCCAGAGGAAAATTTCTCCTGCAATCCTTTCCCTTTGTGCTAGATGAACGAACGTCTCTCCACATGCTCATTTCTGAGAGATAAGTGTGTGTGAAAGCCTTCCTTCACCTTACTTGTTGGCAACACAAAGTTGCTTTTCAGTTGCAAACTACACTCCATACATATATATGGGTTGGTATTAGCTCCAACTCGATTTTACAGTGAAAACTGCAGGAACTTCAAACCGGCACTTGGAAACACACTGAGAAACCAGAGTAAAAGTTTCTCCTGCAACTCGTTCCCTTTGTGCTAGATGAACGAACGTCTCTCCACATGCTCAGTTCTGAGAGATAAGTGTGTGTGAATGCCATTCTTCACCTAGATTGTTGGGAACACAAAGTACCTTTTCAGTTGTAAACTACAATCCATACATATATATCGGGAGTTAGTAGCTCCAACTCGGTTTTAAAGAGATAACTGCAGGAACTTCAAACCGGCACTAGGAAATACACTGAGATACCAGAGTAATAGTTTCTCCTGCATCCCGTTTCCCTTGTGCTAGATGAACGAACGTCTCTCCACATGCTCATTTCTGAGAGATAAGTGTGTGTGAAAGCCTTCCTTCACCTTACTTGTTGGCAACACAAAGTTGCTTTTCAGTTGCAAACTACACTCCATACATATATATGGGTTGGTACTAGCTCCAACTCGATTTTACAGTGAAAACTGCAGGAACTCCAAACCGGCACTTGGAAACACACTGAGAAACCAGAGTAAAAGTTTCTCCTGCAACTCGTTCCCTTTGTGCTAGATGAACGAACGTCTCTCCACATGCTCAGTTCTGAGAGATAAGTGTGTGTGAATGCCATTCTTCACCTAGATTGTTGGGAACACAAAGTATCTTTTCAGTTGTAAACTACAATCCATACATATATATCGGGAGTTAGTAGCTCCAACTCGGTTTTAAAGAGATAACTGCAGGAACTTCAAACCGGCACTAGGAAATACACTGAGATACCAGAGTAATAGTTTCTTCTGCATCCCGTTTCCTTTGTGCTAGATGAATGAACGTCTCTCCACATGCTCAGTTCTGAGAGATAATTGTGTGTGAAAGCCGTATTTCACCTAGCTTGTTGGGAACACAAAGTTTCTTTTCAATTGCAAACAACACTCCATAAATATATATGGGTTGGTACTAGCTCAAAATCGTTTTTACCGTGAAAAATGCAGGAACATCAAATCGACACTAGGAACCCGACTGAGAAACCAGAGAAAAAGTTTCTCCGGCAACCCGTTCCATTTGTGCTAGATGAACGAACGTCTCTCCACATGCTCTGGTCTGAGAGATAAGTGTGTGGGAAAGCCGTCCTTCACCTAGCTTGTTGGGAACACAAAGTTCCTTTTCAGTTGCAAACTACACTCCATAAATATCTATGGGGAGGTACAAACTCCAACTCGGTTTTACAGATAAAACAGCAGGAACTTCATACCGGCACTACGAAGTCGACAGAGAAACCAGAGTAAAGGTTTCTCCTGCAACCCGTTCCCTTTTTGCTAGATGAAAGAACGTCTATCCACATGCTCATTTCTGAGAATAAAAGTGTGTGAAAGCCGTCCTTCACCTAGCTTGTTGGCAACACAAATTTTCTTTTCTGTTGCAAACTTCACTCCATACATATATATGGGTTGGTACTAGCTCCAAATCGGTTTTACAGTGAAAACTGCAGTAACTTCACAACGGCACTAGGAAGCAGACTGAGAAACCAGAGTAAAAGTTTCTCCTGCAACCCGTTACTATTTTGCTAGATGAACGAACGTCTCTCCACATGCTCAGATCTGAGGGATAAGTGTGTTTGAAAGCCATTCTTCACCTAGCTTGTTGGCAACACAAAGTATCTTTTCAGATGTAAACTATACTCCATACATATATATGGGGAGTTAGTAGCTCCAAATCGGTTTTAAAGTGATAACTGCAGGAACTTCAAACCGGCACTAGTAAACAAACTGAGACACCAGAAAATAGTTTCTACTTAAACCCGTTCCCTTTGTGCTAGATGAATGAACGTCTCTCCACATGCTCAGATCTGAGAGATAAGTGTGTGTGAAAGCCGTTCTTCAACTAACTTTTTTGAACACACAGTTTTTTTTCCATTGGAAGCTACTCACCATACATATATATGGGGAGGTACAAGCTCCAACTCGGTTTTACTGTGAAAACTGCAGGAACATCAAACCGGTACTAGGAAGCAGACTGAGAAACCACAGTAAAAGTTTTTCTTGCAACCCGTTCCCTTTGTGCTAGATGAACGAACGTCTCTCCACATGCTCAGTTCTGAGAGATAAGTGTGTGTGAAAGCCATCCTTCACCAAGCTTGTTGGGAACACAAAGTTATTATTAAGTTGCAAACTACACTCCATACATATATATGGGGAGGTACCATCTCTAACAATGTTTTTCAGTGAAAACTGCAGGAACTTCAAACCGGCACTTGGAAACAGACTGAGAAACCAGAGTAAATGTTTCTCCTGAAAATCGTTCCCTTTGTGCTAGATGAACGAACGTCTCTCCACATGCTAAGTTCTGAGAGATAATTGTGTGTGAATGCTATTCCTTCACATAGCTTGTTGGGAACACAAAGTTTCTTTTCAGTTACAAACTACACTTCATAAAATTATATGGGTTGGTACTAGCTCCAACTCGGTTTTATAGTGAAAAATGCAGGAAATTCAAACCGGCACTAGGAAAAGGACTGAGAAACCAGACTAAATATTTCTCCTGCAACTCGTTCTTTGTGCTAGTTGAACGAATGTCTCTCCACATGCTCAGTTCTGAGACACAATTATGTGTGAAAGCCGTTCTTCACCTAGGTTGTTTGGAACACATATTTTCTTTTCCGTTGGAAACTACACTCCATACATATATATCGGGAGGTACTAGCTCGAACTCGGTTTTACAGATAAAACAGCAGGAAAATCATACCGGCACTAGGAAGTCGACTGAGTAACCAGAGTAAAAGTTTCACCTGAAACCCGTTCCCTTTGTGCTAGATGAAAGAACTTCTCTCCACATGCACAGTTCTGAGAAAAATGTGTGTGTGAAAGCTGTCCTTCACCTACTTGTTGGGAATAAATGTTTGTTTTCAGTTGCAAACTACCCTCCATACATATATATTGGGAGGTACAAGCTCGAACTCTGTTTTACAATTAAAACAGCAGGAACATCATACCGGCACTAGGAAGACGACTGAGTAACCTGAGTAAAAGTTTCTCCTGCAACCCGTTCCCATTTTGCTAGATGAAAGAATGTCTCTCCACATACTCAGTTCTGAGAGAAGAAAGTGTATGAAAGCCGTACTTCACATAGCTTGTTGGAAACACAAAGTGTCTTTTAAGATGCATATTACACTCCATACACATATATGGGTTGGTACTAGCTCCAACTCAGTCTTACAGTGAAAACTGCGGGAAGTTCAAAACGGCAATAGGAAACAGACTGAGAAACCAGAGAAACGTTTCTCCTGCAACCCGTTCAATTTGTGCTAGATGAACGAACGTCTCTCCACAGGCTCAGTTCTGAGAGATAATTTTTTGTGGAAGCCGTTCTTCACCTAGCTTCTTTGGAACACAAAGTTTCTTTTCAGTTGCAAACTACACTCCATACATATATATGGGGAGGTACTAGCTCGAACAGTTTTACAGATAAAACAGCAGGAACATCATACCAGCACTAGGAAGCCGACTGAGTAACCAGAGTAAAAGTTTCTCCTGCAACCCGTTCCATTTGTGCTAGATGAACAAAGGTCTCTCCACATGCTCAGTTCTGAGAGCTAAGTGTGTGTGAAAGCTGTCCTTCACATACTTTTTGGGAACAAAAAGTTTGTTTTCAGTTGCAAAATACACTCCTTACATATATATGGTGAGGTACTAGCTCCAACTCGGTTTTATAGTGAAAACTGCAGGAACTTCAAAACGGGACTAGGAAACAGTCTTAGAATTCAGAGTAAAAGTTACTCATGAACCCGTTCCTTTTTGCTAGATGAATGAAAGTCTCACCACATACTCAGTTCTGAGAGTTAAATGTGTGTGAAAGCCGTCCTTCACCTAGCATGTTGGGAACAAAAAGTTTCTTTTCAGTTGCAAACTACACTCAATACAAGTATATGGGTTGGTACTAGCTTCAACTCGGTTTTACAGTGGAAAATGCAGGAAATTCAAACCGGCACAAAGAAACAGACTGAGTCCAGAGTAAATGTTTCTCCTGCAACTCGTTCTTTGTGCTAGATGAACGAATGTCTCTCCACATGCTCACTTCTGAGAGACAATTGTATGTGAAATCCGTTCTTCACCGAGGTTGTTGGGAACACAAATTTTCTTTTCCGTTGAAAACTGCACTTCACACATATATATCGGGAGGTACTAGTTCCAAATCTGTTTTACAGAGAAAACTGCAAGAAATTCATACCGGCACTAGGAAACAGACTGAGAAACCAGAGAAAAATTTTCCCCTGCAATCCGTTCCCTTTGTGCTAGATGAAGGAACGAATCTCCACATGCTCAGTTCTGAGAGATAAGTGTGTGTGAAAGCCGTCCTTCACCTAGCTTGTTGGGAACACAAAGATTTTTTTTATGTTCCAAACTACACTCCATACATATATAAGGGGAAGTACTTGTTCAAAATCGGTTTTACAGTGAATACTGCAGTTACTTCAAAACGGTACTAGGAAACAGACTGAGAATCCAGAGAAAAATTTCTCCTGCAATCCTTTTCCTTTGTGCTACATGAACGAACGTCTCTCCACATACTCATTTCTGAGAGATAAGTGTGTGTGAAAGCCGTCCTTCACCTTACTTGTTGGGAACACATAGTTTCTTTTCAGTGGCAAACTACCCTCCATACATATATATGGGGAGGTACTAGCTCCAACTCTGTTTTACAGAGAAAACAGCAGGAACATCATACCGGCACTAGGAAGCCGACTGAGTAACCAGAGTAAAAGTTTCTCCTGCAAGCCGTTCCATTTGTGCTAGATGAACGAAGGTCTCTCCACATGCTCAGTTCTGAGAGCTAAGTGTGTGTGAAAGCTGTCCTTCACATACTTTTTGGGAACAAAAAGTTTGTTTTCAGTTGCAAAATACACTCCTTACATATATATGGTGAGGTACTAGCTCCAACTCGGTTTTATAGTGAAAACTGCAGGAACTTCAAAACGGGACTAGGAAACAGTCTTAGAATTCAGAGTAAAAGTTACTCATGAACCCGTTCCTTTTTGCTAGATGAATGAAAGTCTCACCACATACTCAGTTCTGAGAGTTAAATGTGTGTGAAAGCCGTCCTTCACCTAGCTTGTTGGGAACAAAAAGTTTCTTTTCAGTTGCAAACTACACTCAATACAAGTATATGGGTTGGTACTAGCTTCAACTCGGTTTTACAGTGGAAAATGCAGGAAATTCAAACCGGCACAAAGAAACAGACTGAGTCCAGAGTAAATGTTTCTCCTGCAACTCGTTCTTTGTGCTAGATGAACGAATGTCTCTACACATGCTCACTTCTGAGAGACAATTGTATGTGAAATCCGTTCTTCACCGAGGTTGTTGGGAACACAAATTTTCTTTTCCGTTGAAAACTGCACTTCACACATATATATCGGGAGGTACTAGTTCCAAATCTGTTTTACAGAGAAAACTGCAAGAAATTCATACCGGCACTAGGAAACAGACTGAGAAACCAGAGAAAAATTTTCCCCTGCAATCCGTTCCCTTTGTGCTAGATGAACGAACGTATCTCCACATGCTCAGTTCTGAGAGATAAGTGTGTGTGAAAGCCGTCCTTCACCTAGCTTGTTGGGAACACAAAGATTTTTTTTATGTTCCAAACTACACTCCATACATATATAAGGGGAAGTACTTGTTCAAAATCGGTTTTACAGTGAATACTGCAGTTACTTCAAAACGGTACTAGGAAACAGACTGAGAATCCAGAGAAAAATTTCTCCTGCAATCCTTTTCCTTTGTGCTACATGAACGAACGTCTCTCCACATACTCATTTCTGAGAGATAAGTGTGTGTGAAAGCCGTCCTTCACCTTACTTGTTGGGAACACATAGTTTCTTTTCAGTGGCAAACTAACCTCCATACATATATATGGGGAGGTACTAGCTCCAACTCTGTTTTACAGAGAAAACTGCAGGAACATCATACAGGCACTACTAAGCCGACTGAGAAACCAGAGTAAAAGTTTCCCTGCAACCCGTTCCCTTTGTTCTAGTTGAACGAACCTCTCTCCAGAAACTCTGTTCTGAGAGATATGTGTGTGTTAAAGCCGTCCTTCACCTAGCTTGTTGGCAACACAAAGTTGCTTTTCAGTTGCAAACTACACTCCATACATATATATGGGTTGGTACTAACTCCAACTCGATTTTACAGTGAAAACTGCAGGAACTTCAAACCGGCACTTGGAAACAGACTGAGAATCCAGAGTAAAAGTCTCTCCTGCAACCCGTTACTTTTGTGCTAGATGAAAGAACATCTCTCCACATGCTCAGATCTGAGAGATAAGTGTGTGTGAAAGCCATCCTTCACCTAGTTAGTTGGGAACAAATGTCTTTTCAGTTTTAAACTACACTCAATACATATATATGGGGAGTTAGTAGCTCCAACTCGGTTTTAAATTGATAACTTCAGGAACTTCAAACCGGCACTTGGAAACAGACTGAGATACCAGAGTAATAGTTTCTCCTGCAACCCGTTCCCTTTGTGCTACATGAATGAACGTCTCTCCACATGCTCAGTTCTGAGAGAAAAGTGTTTGTGAAAGCCGTACTTCACCTAGCTTGTTGTGAACACAAAGTTTCTTTTCAGTTGGAAACAACAATCCATACATATATATGGTTTGGTACTAGCTCAAAATCGTTTTTACCGAGAAAACTGCAGGAACATCAAACAGGCACTAGGAACCCGACTGAGAAACCAGAGAAAAATTTTCTCCTGCAACCCGTTCAATTTCTGCTAGATGAACGAACGTCTCTCCACATGCACAGGTCTGAAAGATAAGTGTGTGTGAAAGCCGTACTTCACATAGCTTGTTGGGAACACAAAGATTCTTTTCAGTAGGAAACAACAATCCATATATATATATGGGTTGGTACTAGCTCAAAATCGTTTTTACCGAGAAAACTGCAGGAACATCAAACCGGCACTAGGAACAGGACTGAGAAACCAGAGAAAAAGTTTCTCCTGCAACCCGTTCAATTTCTGCTAGATGAACGAATGTCTCTCCACATGCTCATTTCTGAGAGACAATTGTATGTGAAAGCCGTTCTTCAAATAGGTTGTTGGGAACACAAATTTTCCTTTCCGTTGGAAACTACAATCCATACATATATATCAGGAGGTACTACTTCCAACACGGTATTACAGAGAAAACTGCAGAATCTTCATACCGGCACTAGGAAAAACACTGAGAAACCAGAGAAAAAGTTTCCACTGCCATCCGTTCCCTTTGTGCTAGATGAACGAACGTCTCTCCACAGGCTCAGTTCTGAGAGATAATTTTTTGTGGAAGCCTTTCTTCACCTAGCTTCTTGGGAACACAAAGTTTCTTTTCAGTTGCAAACTACACTCCATACATATATATGGGGAGGTACTAGCTCGAACGGTTTTACAGATAAAACAGCAGGAACATCATACCGGCTCTAGGAAGCCGACTGAGTAACCAGAGTAAAAGTTTCTCCTGCAACCCGTTCCCTTTGTGCTAGATGAACGAAGGTCTCTCCACATGCTCAGTTCTGAGAGATAAGTGTGTGTGAAAGCTGTCCTTCACATACTTTTTGGGAACAAAAAGTTTGTTTTCAGTTGCAATATACACTCCTTACATATATATGGTGAGGTACTAGCTCCAACTCGGTTTTATAGTGAAAACTGCAGGAACTTCAAAACGGGACTAGGAAACAGACTTAGAATTCAGAGTAAAAATTACCCATGAACCCGTTCCATTTTGCTAGTTGAATGAACGTCTCTCCTCATGCTAAGTTCTGAGAGATAATTGTGTGTGAAAGCTATTCCTTCACCTAGCTTGTTGGGAACACAAAGTTTCTTTTCATTTGCAAACTACACTCCATACAAATATATGGGATGGTACTAGATCCAACTCGGTTTTACAGTGAAAAATGGAGGAAATTCAAACCGGCACTAGGAAAAAGACTGAGAAACCAGACTAAATATTTCTCCTGCAACTCGTTCTTTTTGCTAGTTGAATGAATGTCTCTCCACATGCTCAGTTCTGAGAGACAATGATGTGTGAAAGCCGTTCTTCATCTAGGTTGTTGGGAACACATATTTTCTTTTCCGTTGGAAAATACACTCCATACATATATATCGGGAGGTAATAGTTACAACACGGTTTTACAGAGAAAACTGAAGGAACTTCATACCGGCACTAGAAAACAGACTGAGAAATCAGAGAAAATGTATCTCCTGCAATCCGTTCCCTTTGTGCTAGATGAACGAACTTCTCTCCACATGCTCAGTTCTGAGAGATAAGTGTGTGTGAAAGCCGTCCTTCACCTAGCTTGTTGGGAACAAAAAGTTTCTTTTCAGTTGCAAACTACACTCCATACATATATATGGGGAGGTACTAGCTCGAAATCTGTTTTACAAATAAAACAGCAGGAATATCATACCGGCACTAGGAAGCCGACTGAGTAACCAGAGTAAAAGTTTCTCCTGCAACCCGTTCCCTTTGTGCTAGATGAAAGAACGTCTCTCCACATGCTCAGTTCTGAGAGTTGAAAGTGTGTGAAAGCCGTACTTCACCTAGCTTGTTGGAAACACAAAGTGTCTTTTTAGATGCAAACTAAATCCATACATATATATGGGTTGGTACTAGATCCAACTCTGTCTTACAGTGAAAACTGCAGGAACGTCAAACTGGCAATAGGAAACAGACTGAGAAACCAGAGAAAAGTTTCTCCTGCAACCCATTCAATTTGTGCTAGATGAAAGAACGTCTCTCCACAGGCTCAGTTCTGAGAGATAATTGTTTGTGAAAGCTGTCCTTCACCTAGCTTGTTGGGAACACAAAGACTTTTTTTATGTTCCAAACTACACTCCATACATATATATGGGGAGGTACTAGTTCAAAATCAGTTTTACAGTGAAAACTGCAGTTACTTCAAACCGGCACTAGGAACAGACTGAGAATCCAGAGAAAAAATTTCTCCTGAAATCCGTTCCCTTTGTGCTAGATGAACGAACGTCTCTCCACATGCTCATTTCTGAGAGATAAGTGTGTGTGAAAGCCGTCCTTCACCTTACATGTTTGGAACACAAAGTTTCTTTTCAGTTGCAAACTACCCTCCATACATATATATGGGGAGGTACAAGCTCCAACTAGGTTTAAGAGATAAAACAGCAGGAACAGCAAACTGGCACTAGGAAGCCGACTGAGAAACGAGAGTAAAAGTTTCCCTCCAATGCGTTCCCTTGTGCTAGATGAACGAACGTCTCTCCACATGCTCATTTCTGAGAGATAAGTGTCTGTGAAAGCTGTCCTTCACCTACTTGTTGGGAACAAGAACTTTCTTTTCAGTTGCAAAATACACTCCTTACATATATATGGGGAGATACTAGCTCCAATTACGTTTTATAGTGAAAACTGCAGGAACTTCAAACGGGACTATGAAACAAACTGAGAATTCAGAGTAAAAGTTACTCAAGAACCCGTTCCTTTTTGCTAGATGAATGAACGTCTCACCACATACTCAGTTCTGAGAGTTAAGTGTGTGTGAAAGCCTTCCTTCACCTTACTTGTTGGCAACACAAAGTTGCTTTACAGTTGCAAACTACACTCCATACATATATATGGGTTGGTAATAGCTCTAACTCTGTCTTACAGTGAAAACTGCAGGAACTTCAAACTGGCAATAGGAAACAGACTGAGAAACCAGAGAAAAGTTTCTCCTGCAACCCATTCAATTTGTGCTAGATGAATGAACGTCTCTCCACAGGCTCAGTTCTGAGAGATAAGTGTTTGTGAAAGCCGTAATTCACCTAGCTTGTTGGGAACACAAAGATTTTTTTATGTTCCAAACTACACTCCATACATATATATGGGGAGGTACTAATTCAAAATCGGTTTTACAGTGAAAACTGCAGTTACTTCAAACCGGCGCTAGGAAACAGACTGAGAATCGAGAGAAAAATTTCTCCTGCAATCTGTTCCCTTTGAGCTAGATGAACGAACGTCTCTCCACATACTCATTTCTGAGAGATAAGTGTGTGTGAAAGCCATCGTTCACCTAGCTTGATGGGAACACAAAGTTTGTTTTCAATTGCTAATAACCCTCCATATATATCTATGGGTAGGTACAATCTCCAACTCATTTTTACATTGAAAACTGCAGGAACTTCAAACCGGCACAAGGAAACAGAATGAGAAACAACAGTAAATATTTGTCCTGCAACCCGTGCACGTTGCGCTAGATGAACGAAGTCTATCCACATGCTCAGTTCTGAGATATAAGTGTGTTTGAAAGCCATCCATCACCTAGCTTGTTGAGAACACAAAGTTTCTTTTAAGTTGCAAACTACGCTCCATACATATATATGGGGAGGTACTAGTTCCAACTCTGTTTTACAGTGAACACTGCAGGAACTTCAAAACGGCACTAGAAAACAGCCTGAAAAACCAGAGTAAAAGTTTCTCCTGCAACCGCTTCCCTTTTTGCTTGATGAACGAACGTCTCAACTCATGCTCAGTTCTGAGAGATAAGTGTGTGTGAATGCCATTCTTCACCTAGATTGATGGGAACACAAAGTTTCTTTTCAGTTGCAAAGTACACTCCTTACATATATATGGGGAGGTACTAGCTCCAACTCGGTTTTACAGATAAAACAGCAGGAATAACAAAACCGGCACTAGGAAACAGACTGAGAAACCAGAGTAAAAGTTTCTCCTGCAACTCGTTCCCTTTGTGCTAGATGAACGAACGTCTCTCCACATGCTCAGTTCTGAGAGATAAGTGTGTGTGAATGCCATTCTTCACCTAGATTGTTGGGAACACAAAGTATCTTTTCAGTTGTAAACTACAATCCATAAATATATATCGGGAGTTAGTAGCTCCAACTCGGTTTTAAAGAGATAACTGCAGGAACTTCAAAGCGGCACTAGGAAAAACACTGAGATACCAGAGTAATAGATTCTCCTGCATCCCGTTTCCTTTGTGCTAGATGAATGAACGTCTCTCCACATGCTCAGTTCTGAGAGATAAGTGTGTGTGAAAGCCGTCCTTCACCTAGCTTGTTGGGAACACAAAGTTTCTTTTCAATTGCAAACAACATTCCATAAATATATATGGGTTGGTACTAGCTCAAAATCGTTTTTACCGTGAAAAATGCAGGAACATCAAATCGGCACTAGGAACCCGACTGAGAAACCAGAGAAAAAGTTTCTCCGGCAACCCGTTCCATTTGTGCTAGATGAACGAACGTCTCTCCACATGCACTGGTCTGAGAAATAAGTGTGTGTGAAAGCCGTCCTTCACCTAGCTTGTTGGGAACACAAAGTTCCTTTTCAGTTGCAAACTACACTCCATAAATATCTATGGGGAGGTACAACCTCCAACTCGGTTTTACAGATAAAACAGCAGGAACATCATACCGGCACTACGAAGCCGACTGAGAAACCAGAGTAAAGGTTTCTCCTGCAACCCGTTCCCTTTGTGCTAGATGAATGAACGTCTCTCCACATGCTCAGTTCTGAGATATAAGTGTGTTGAAAGCCGTCCTTCACCTAGCTTGTTGGGAACACAAACTTCCTTTTCAGTTGCAAACTACACTCCATACAGATTTATGAGTTTGTACTAGTTCCAACTCCGTCTTACAGTGAAAACTGCAGGAACTTCAAACCGGCACTAGGAAACAGACTGAGTAACCACAGAAAAGTTTCTCCTGCAACCCGTTCCATTTGTGCTAGATGAACGAAAGTCTCTCCACATGCTCAGATCTGAGAGATAAGTGTGTGTGAAAGCCGTCCTTCACATAGCTTGTTGGGAACACTAAGTTTCTTTTCAGGTGAAAACTACAATACTTACATATATATGGGGAGGTACTAGCTCCAACTCTGTTTTATAATTAAAACAGCCTGAACCTCATACCGGCACTAGGAAGCTGACTGAGAAACCAGAGTAAAAGTTACCCCTGCAACCCGTTCCATTTATGCTAGTTTAACGTCTCTCCACAAGCTCTGTTCTGAGAGATATATGTGTGTTAAAGCCGTCATTCACCTAGCTTGTTGGCAACACAAATTTTCTTTTCTGTTGCAAACTTCACTCCATACATATATATGGGTTGGTACTAGCTCCAAATCGGTTTTACAGTGAAAACTGCAGTAACTTCACAACGGCACCAGGAAGCAGACTGAGATACCAGAGTAAAAGTTTCTCCTGCAACCCGTTACTATTTTGCTAGATGAACGAACGTCTCTCCACATGCTCAGATCTGAGAGATAAATGTGTTTGAAAGCCATTCTTCACCTAGCTATTTGGGAACACAAAGTATCTTTTCAGTTGTAAACTACACTCCATACATATATATGGGGATTTAGTAGCTCCAAATCGGTTTTAAAGTGATAACTGCAGGAACTTCAAACCGGCATTAGTAAACATACTGAGACACCAGAATAATAGTTTCTACTTAAACCCGTTCCCTTTGTGCAAGATGAATGAACGTCTCTCCACATGCTCAGATCTGAGAGATAAGTGTGTGTGAAAGCCGTCCTTCACCTTACTTGTTGGGAACACAAAGTTTCTTTTCAGTTGCAAACTACCCTCCGTACATATATATGGGGAGGTACTAGCTCCAACTCTGTTTTACAGAGAAAACAGCAGGAACATCATACAGGCACTACTAAGCCGACTGAGAAACCACAGTAAAAGTTTCCCTGCAACCCGTTCCCTTTGTGCTAGTTGAACGAACCTCTCTCCACAAACTCTGTTCTGAGAGATATGTGTGTGTTAAAGCCGTCCTTCACCTAGCTTGTTGGCAACACAAAGTTGCTTTTCAGTTGCAAACTACACTCCATACATATATATGGGTTGGTACAAGCTCCAACTCGGTTTTACAGTGAATACTGCAGGAACTTCAAACCGGCACTTGGAAACAGACTGAGAATCCAGAGTAAAAGTTTCTCCTGCAACCCGTTACTTTTGTGCTAGATGAAAGAACGTCTCTCCACATGCTCAGATCTGAGAGATAAGTGTGTGTGAAAGCCATCCTTCACCTAGCTTGTTGAGAACACAAATGTCTTTTCAGTTTTAAACTACACTCAATACATATATATGGGGAGTTAGTAGCTCCAACTCGGTTTTAAATTGATAACTTCAGGAACTTCAAACCGGCACTTGGAAACAGACTGAGATACCAGAGCAATAGTTTCTCCTGCAACCCGTTCCATTTGTGCTACATGAATGAACGTCTCTCCACATGCTCAGTTCTGAGAGATAAGTGTGTGTGAAAGCCGTACTTCACCTAGCTTGTTGGGAACACAAAGATCCTTTTCAGTAGGAAACAACAATCCATATATATATACGGGTTGGTACTAGCTCAAAATCGTTTTTACCAATAAAACTGCAGGAACATCAAACCGGCACTAGGAACACGACTGAGAAACCAGAGAAAAAGTTTCTCCTGCAACCCGTTCAATTTCTGCTAGATGAACGAATGTCTCTCCACATGCTCATTTCTGAGAGACAATTGTATGTGAAAGCCGTTCTTCAAATAGGTTGTTGGGAACACAAATTTTCCTTTCCGTTGGAAACTACAATCCATACATATATATCAGGAGGTACTACTTCCAACACGGTATTACAGAGAAAACTGCAGAATCTTCATACCGGCACTAGGAAAAACACTGAGAAACCAGAGAAAAAGTTTCCACTGCAATCCGTTCCCTTTGTGCTAGATGAACGAATGTCTCTCCACAGGCTCAGTTCTGAGAGATAATTTTTTGTGGAAGCCGTTCTTCACCTAGCTTCTTGGGAACACAAAGTTTCTTTTCAGTTGCAAACTACACTCCATACATATATATGGGGAGGTACTAGCTCGAACGGCTTTACAGATAAAACAGCAGGAACATCATACCGGCTCTAAGAAGCCGACTGAGTAACCAGAGTAAAAGTTTCTCCTGCAACCCGTTCCCTTTGTGCTAGATGAACGAAGGTCTCTCCACATGCTCAGTTCTGAGAGATAATTGTGTGTGAAAGCTGTCCTTCACCTAGCTTGTTGGGAACACAAAGATTTTTTTTATGTTCCAAACTACACTCCATACATATATATGGGGAGGTACTAGTTCAAAATCAGTTTTACAGTGAAAACTGCAGTTACTTCAAACCGGCACTAGGAAACAGACTGAGAATCCAGAGAAAAATTTCTCCTGAAATCCGTTCCCTTTGTGCTAGATGAACGAACGTCTCTCCACATGCTCATTTCTGAGAGATAAGTGTGTGTGAAAGCCGTCCTTCACCTTACATGTTTGGAACACAAAGTTTCTTTTCAGTTGCAAACTACCCTCCATACATATATATGGGGAGGTACAAGCTCCAACTAGGTTTTAGAGATAAAACAGCAGGAACAGCAAACTGGCACTAGGAAGCCGACTGAGAAATGAGAGTAAAAGTTTCCCTGCAACTCGTTCCCTTGTGCTAGATGAACGAACGTCTCTCCACATGCTCATTTCTGAGAGATAAGTGTGTGTGAAAGCTGTCCTTCACCTACTTGTTGGGAACAAGAACTTTCTTTTCAGTTGCAAAATACACTCCTTACATATATATGGGGAGATACTAGCTCCAATTACGTTTTATAGTGAAAACTGCAGGAACTTCAAACGGGACTATGAAACAAACTGAGAATTCAGAGTAAAAGTTACTCAAGAACCCGTTCCTTTTTGCTAGATGAATGAACGTCTCACCACATACTCAGTTCTGAGAGTTAAGTGTGTGTGAAAGCCGTCCTTCACCTAGCTTGTTGGGAACACAAAGTTTCTTTTCAGTTGCAAACTACACTCAATACAAATATATGGGTTGGTACTAGCTTCAACTCGGTTTTACAGTGGAAAATGCAGGAAATTCAAACCGGCACAAAGAAACAGACTGAGTCCAGAGTAAATGTTTCTCCTGCAACTCGTTCTTTGTGCTAGATGAACGAATGTCTCTCCACATGCTCACTACTGAGAGACAATTGTATGTGAAATCCGTTCTTCACATAGGTTGTTGGGAACACAAATTTTCTTTTCCGTTGAAAACTGCACTCCACACATATATATAGGGAGGTACTAGTTCCAAATCTGTTTTACAGAGAAAACTGCAAGAACTTCATACCAGCACTAGGAAACAGACTGAGAAACCAGAGAAAAATTTTCCCCTGCAACCCGTTCCCTTTGTGCTAGATGAACGAACGAATCTCCACATGCTCAGGACTGAGAGATAAGTGTGTGTGAAAGCCGTCCTTCACATAGCTTGTTGGGAACACAAAGATTTTTTTATGTTCCAAACTACATTCCATACATATATATGGGGAGGTACTAGTTCAAAATCTGTTTTACAGTGAAAACTGCATTTACTTCAAACCGGCACTAGGAAACAGACTGAGAATCCAGAGGAAAATTTCACCTTCAATCCTTTCCCTTTGGGCTAGATGAACAAACTTCTCTCCACATGCTCATTTCTGAGAGATAAGTGTGTGTGAAAGCCTTCCTTCACCTTACTTGTTGGCAACACAAATTTGCTTTTCAGTTGCAAACTACACTCCATACATATATATGGGTTGGTAATAGCTCCAACTCTGTCTTACAGTGAAAACTGCAGGAACTTCAAACTGGCAATAGGAAACAGACTGAGAAACCAGAGAAAAGTTTCTCCTGCAACCCATTCAATTTGTGCTAGATGAATGAACGTCTCTCCACAGGCTCAGTTCTGAGAGATAAGTGTTTGTGAAAGCCGTACTTCACCTAGCTTGTTGGGAACACAAAGATTTTTTTATGTTCCAAACTACACTCCATACATATATATGGGGAGGTACTAATTCAAAATCGGTTTTACAGTGAAAACTGCAGTTACTTCAAAACGGCACTAGGAAACAGACTGAGAATCGAGAGAAAAATTTCTCCTGCAATCCGTTCCCTTTGAGCTAGATGAACGAACGTCTCTCCACATACTCATTTCTGAGAGATAAGTGTGTGTGAAAGCCATCGTTCACCTAGCTTGATGGGAACACAAAGTTTGTTTTCAATTGCTAATAACCCACCATATATATCTATGGGTAGGTACTATCTCCAACTCATTTTTACATTGAAAACTGCAGGAACTTCAAACCGGCACAAGGAAACAGAATGAGAAACAACAGTAAATATTTGTCCTGCAACCCGTGCACGTTGCGCTAGATGAACGAAGTCTATCCACATGCTCAGTTCTGAGATATAAGTGTGTTTGAAAGCCATCCATCACCTAGCTTGTTGAGAACACAAAGTTTCTTTTAAGTTGCAAACTACGCTCCATACATATATATGGGGAGGTACTAGTTCCAACTCTGTTTTACAGTGAACACTGCAGGAACTTCAAAACGGCACTAGAAAACAGCCTGAAAAACCAGAGTAAAAGTTTCTCCTGCAACCGGTTCCCTTTTTGCTTGATGAACGAACGTCTCAACTCATGCTCAGTTCTGAGAGTTAAGTGTGTGTGAATGCCATTCTTCACCTAGCTTGATGGGAACACAAAGTTTCTTTTCAGTTGCAAAGTACACTCCTTACATATATATGGGGAGGTACTAGCTCCAACTCGGTTTTACAGATAAAACAGCAGGAATAACAATACCGGCACTAGGAAACAGACTGAGAAACCAGAGTAAAAGTTTCTCCTGCAACTCGTTCCCTTTGTGCTAGATGAACGAACGTCTCTCCACATGCTCAGTTCTGAGAGATAAGTGTGTGTGAATGCCATTCTTCACCTAGATTGTTGGGAACACAAAGTATCTTTTCAGTTGTAAACTACAATCCATACATATATATCGGGAGTTAGTAGCTCCAACTCGGTTTTAAAGAGATAACTGCAGGAACTTCAAAGCGGCACTAGGAAAAACACTGAGATACCAGAGTAATAGATTCTCCTGCATCCCGTTTCCTTTGTGCTAGATGAATGAACGTCTCTCCACATGCTCAGTTCTGAGAGATAAGTGTGTGTGAAAGCCGTCCTTCACCTAGCTTGTTGGGAACACAAAGTTTCTTTTCAATTGCAAACAACACTCCATAAATATATATGGGTTGGTACTAGCTCAAAATCGTTTTTACCTTGAAAAATGCAGGAACATCAAATCGGCACTAGGAACCCGACTGAGAAACCAGAGAAAAAGTTTCTCCGGCAACCCGTTCCATTTGTGCTAGATGAACGAACGTCTCTCCACATGCACTGGTCTGAGAAATAAGTGTGTGTGAAAGCCGTCCTTCACCTAGCTTGTTGGGAACACAAAGTTCCTTTTCAGTTGCAAACTACACTCCATAAATATCTATGGGGAGGTACAACCTCCAACTCGGTTTTACAGATAAAACAGCAGGAACATCATACCGGCACTACGAAGCCGACTGAGAAACCAGAGTAAAGGTTTCTCCTGCAACCCGTTCCCTTTGTGCTACATGAAAGAACGTCTCTCCACATGCTCATTTCTGAGAATAAAAGTGTGTGAAAGCCGTCCTTCACCTAGCTTGTTGGGAACACAAACTTCCTTTTCAGTTGCAAACAACACTCCATACAGATTTATGAGTTTGTACTAGTTCCAACTCCGTCTTACAGTGAAAACTGCAGGAACTTCAAACCGGCACTAGGAAACAGACTGAGTAACCACAGAAAAGTTTCTCCTGCAACCCGTTCCATTTGTGCTAGATGAACGAAAGTCTCTCCACATGCTCAGATCTGAGAGATAAGTGTGTGTGAAAGCCGTCCTTCACATAGCTTGTTGGGAACACTAAGTTTCTTTTCAGGTGAAAACTACAATACTTACATATATATGGGGAGGTACTAGCTCCAACTCTGTTTTATAGTTAAAACAGCCTGAACCTCATACCGGCACTAGGAAGCTGACTGAGAAACCAGAGTAAAAGTTACCCCTGCAACCCGTTCCATTTATGCTAGTTTAACGTCTCTCCACAAGCTCTGTTCTGAGAGATATATGTGTGTTAAAGCCGTCATTCACCTAGCTTGTTGGCAACACAAATTTTCTTTTCTGTTGCAAACTTCACTCCATACATATATATGGGTTGGTACTAGCTCCAAATCGGTTTTACAGTGAAAACTGCAGTAACTTCACAACGGCACCAGGAAGCAGACTGAGATACCAGAGTAAAAGTTTCTCCTGCAACCCGTTACTATTTTGCTAGATGAACGAACGTCTCTCCACATGCTCAGATCTGAGAGATAAATGTGTTTGAAAGCCATTCTTCACCTAGCTATTTGGGAACACAAAGTATCTTTTCAGTTGTAAACTACACTCCATACATATATATGGGGATTTAGTAGCTCCAAATCGGTTTTAAAGTGATAACTGCAGGAACTTCAAACCGGCATTAGTAAACAAACTGAGACACCAGAATAATAGTTTCTACTTAAACCCGTTCCCTTTGTGCTAGATGAATGAACGTCTCTCCACATGCTCAGATCTGAGAGATAAGTGTGTGTGAAAGCCGTCCTTCACCTTACTTGTTGGGAACACAAAGTTTCTTTTCAGTTGCAAACTACCCTCCGTACATATATATGGGGAGGTACTAGCTCCAACTCTGTTTTACAGAGAAAACAGCAGGAACATCATACAGGCACTACTAAGCTGACTGAGAAACCACAGTAAAAGTTTCCCTGCAACCCGTTCCCTTTGTGCTAGTTGAACGAACCTCTCTCCACAAACTCTGTTCTGAGAGATATGTGTGTATTAAAGCCGTCCTTCACCTAGCTTGTTGGCAACACAAAGTTGCTTTTCAGTTGCAAACTACACTCCATACATATATATGGGTTGGTACAAGCTCCAACTCGATTTTACAGTAAATACTGCAGGAACTTCAAACCGGCACTTGGAAACAGACTGAGAATCCAGAGTAAAAGTTTCTCCTGCAACCCGTTACTTTTGTGCTAGATGAAAGAACGTCTCTCCACATGCTCAGATCTGAGAGATAAGTGTGTGTGAAAGCCATCCTTCACCTAGCTTGTTGGGAACACAAATGTCTTTTCAGTTTTAAACTACACTCAATACATATATATGGGGAGTTAGTAGCTCCAACTCGGTTTTAAATTGATAACTTCAGGAACTTCAAACCGGCACTTGGAAACAGACTGAGATACCAGAGCAATAGTTTCTCCTGCAACCCGTTCCCTTTGTGCTACATGAATGAACGTCTCTCCACATGCTCAGTTCTGAGAGATAAGTGTGTGTGAAAGCCGTACTTCACCTAGCTTGTTGGGAACACAAAGATCCTTTTCAGTAGGAAACAACAATCCATATATATATATGGGTTGGTACTAGCTCAAAATCGTTTTTACCAATAAAACTGCAGGAACATCAAACCGGCACTAGGAACACGACTGAGAAACCAGAGAAAAAATTTCTCCTGCAACCCGTTCAATTTCTGCTAGATGAACGAATGTCTCTCCACATGCTCATTTCTGAGAGACAATTGTATGTGAAAGCCGTTCTTCAACTCGGTTGTTGGGAACACAAATTTTCTTTTCCATTGGAAACTACAATCCATACATATATATCAGGAGGTACTACTTCCAACACGGTATTACAGAGAAAACTGCAGAATCTTCATACCGGCACTAGGAAAAACACTGAGAAACCAGAGAAAAAGTTTCCACTGCAATCCGTTCCCTTTGTGCTAGATGAACGAACGTCTCTCCACAGGCTCAGTTCTGAGAGATAATTTTTTGTGGAAGCCGTTCTTCACCTAGCTTCTTGGGAACACAAAGTTTCTTTTCAGTTGCAAACTACACTCCATACATATATATGGGGAGGTACTAGCTCGAACAGTTTTACAGATAAAACAGCAGGAACATCATACCGGCTCTAGGAAGCCGACTGAGTAACCAGAGTAAAAGTTTCTCCTGCAACCCGTTCCCTTTGTGCTAGATGAACGAAGGTCTCTCCACATGCTCAGTTCTGAGAGATAAGTGTGTGTGAAAGCTGTCCTTCACATACTTTTTGGGAACAAAAAGTTTGTTTTCAGTTGCAAAATACACTCCTTACATATATATGGTGAGGTACTAGCTCCAACTCGGTTTTATGGTGAAAACTGCAGGAACTTCAAAACTGGACTAGGAAACAGACTTAGAATTCAGAGTAAAAATTACCCATGAACCCGTTCCTTTTTGCTAGTTGAATGAACGTCTCTCCTCATGCTAAGTTCTGAGAGATAATTGTGTGTGAAAGCTATTCCTTCACCTAGCTTGTTGGGAACACAAAGTTTCTTTTCATTTGCAAACTACACTCCATACAAATATATGGGATGTTACTAGATCCAACTCGGGTTTACAGTGAAAAATGCAGGAAATTCAAACCGGCACTAGGAAAAAGACTGAGAAACCAGACTAAATATTACTCCTGCAACTCGTTCTTTGTGCTAGTTGAACGAATGTCTCTCCACATACTCAGTTCTGAGAGACAATTATGTGTGAAAGCCGTTCTTCACCTAGGTTGTTGGGAACACATATTTTCTTTTCCGTTGGAAAATACACACCATACATATATATCGGGAGGTAATAGTTACAAACCGGTTTTACAGAGAAAACTGCAGGAACTTCATACCGGCACTAGAAAACAGACTGAGAAATCAGAGAAAATGTTTCTCCTGCAATCCGTTCCCTTTGTGCTAGATGAACGAAGGTCTCTCCACATGCTCAGTTCTGAGAGATAAGTGTGTGTGAAAGCTGTCCTTCACATACTTTTTGGGAACAAAAAGTTTGTTTTCAGTTGCAAAATACACTCCTTACATATATATGGTGAGGTACTAGCTCCAACTCGGTTTTATGGTGAAAACTGCAGGAACTTCAAAACTGGACTAGGAAACAGACTTAGAATTCAGAGTAAAAATTACCCATGAACCCGTTCCTTTTTGCTAGTTGAATGAACGTCTCTCCTCATGCTAAGTTCTGAGAGATAATTGTGTGTGAAAGCTATTCCTTCACCTAGCTTGTTGGGAACACAAAGTTTCTTTTCATTTGCAAACTACACTCCATACAAATATATGGGATGTTACTAGATCCAACTCGTGTTTACAGTGAAAAATGCAGGAAATTCAAACCGGCACTAGGAAAAAGACTGAGAAACCAGACTAAATATTACTCCTGCAACTCGTTCTTTGTGCTAGTTGAACGAATGTCTCTCCACATGCTCAGTTCTGAGAGACAATTATGTGTGAAATCCGTTCTTCACCTAGGTTGTTGGGAACACATATTTTCTTTTCCGTTGGAAAATACACACCATACATATATATCGGGAGGTAATAGTTACAAACCGGTTTTACAGAGAAAACTGCAGGAACTTCATACCGGCACTAGAAAACAGACTGAGAAATCAGAGAAAATGTTTCTCCTGCAATCCGTTCCCTTTGTGCTAGATGAACGAACATCTCTCCACATGCTCTGTTCTGAGAGATAAGTGTGTGTGAAAGCCGTCCTTCACCTAGCTTGTTGGGAACAAAAAGTTTCTTTTCAGTTGCAAACTACACTCCATACATATATATGGGGAGGTAC
This sequence comes from Camelus ferus, assembly GCF_009834535.1. NCBI lineage: Eukaryota > Metazoa > Chordata > Mammalia > Artiodactyla > Camelidae > Camelus > Camelus ferus. The sequence goes on along the minus strand of NC_045731.1, from coordinate 10,794,672 downwards.
TAGCTCCGAAATATGTTTTACAACTAAAACAGCATGAATATCATACCGGCACTAGGAAGCCGACTGAGTAACCAGAGTAAAAGTTTCTCCTGCAACCCGTTCCCTTTGTGCTAGATGAAAGAAGGTCTCTCCACATGCTCAGTTCTGAGAGGTGAAAGTGTGAGAAAGCCGTACTTCACCTAGCTTGTTGGAAACACAAAGTGTCTTTTTAGATGCAAACTAAATCCATACATATATATGGGTTGGTACTAGATCCAACTCTGTCTAACAGTGAAAACTGCAGGAACTTCAAACTGGCAATAGGAAACAGACTGAGAAACCAGAGAAAAGTTTCTCCTGCAACCCATTCAATTTGTGCTAGATGAACGAACGTCTCTCCACAGGCTCAGTTCTGAGAGATAATTGTTTGTGAAAGCTGTCCTTCACCTAGCTTGTTGGGAACACAAAGAATTTATTTATGTTCCAAACTACACTCCATACATATATATGGGGAGGTACTAGTTCAAAATCAGTTTTACAGTGAAAACTGCAGTTACTTCAAACCGGCACTAGGAAACAGACTGAGAATCCAGAGAAAAATTTCTCCTGAAATCCGTTCCCTTTGTGCTAGATGAACGAACGTCTCTCCACATGCTCATTTCTGAGAGATAAGTGTGTGTGAAAGCCGTCCTTCACCTTACATGTTTGGAACACAAAGTTTCTTTTCAGTTGCAAACTACCCTCCATACATATATATGGGGAGGTACAAGCTCCAACTAGGTTTTAGAGATAAAACAGCAGGAACAGCAAACTGGCACTAGGAAGCCGACTGAGAAACGAGAGTAAAAGTTTCCCTGCAACGCGTTCCCTTGTGCTAGATGAACGAACGTCTCTCCACATGCTCATTTCTGAGAGATAAGTGCGTTTGAAAGCTGTCCTTCACCTACTTGTTGGGAACAAGAAGTTTCTTTTCAGTTGCAAAATACACTCCTTACATATATATGGGGAGATACTAGCTCCAATTACGTTTTATAGTGAAAACTGCAGGAACTTCAAACGGGACTATGAAACAAACTGAGAATTCAGAGTAAAAGTTACTCAAGAACCCGTTCCTTTTTGCTAGATGAATGAACGTCTCACCACATACTCAGTTCTGAGAGTTAAGTGTGTGTGAAAGCCGTCCTTCACTTAGCTTGTTGGGAACACAAAGTTTCTTTTCAGTTGCAAACTACACTCAATACAAATATATGGGTTGGTACTAGCTTCAACTCGGTTTTACAGTGGAAAATGCAGGAAATTCAAACCGGCACAAAGAAACAGACTGAGTCCAGAGTAAATGTTTCTCCTGCAACTCGTTCTTTGTGCTAGATGAACGAATGTCTCTCCACATGCTCACTACTGAGAGACAATTGTATGTGAAATCCGTTCTTCACATAGGTTGTTGGGAACACAAATTTTCTTTTCCGTTGAAAACTGCACTCCACACATATATATAGGGAGGTACTAGTTCCAAATCTGTTTTACAGAGAAAACTGCAAGAACTTCATACCAGCACTAGGAAACAGACTGAGAAACCAGAGAAAAATTTTCCCCTGCAACCCGTTCCCTTTGAGCTAGATGAACGAACGAATCTCCACATGCTCAGGACTGAGAGATAAGTGTGTGTGAAAGCCGTCTTTCACCTAGCTTGTTGGGAACACAAAGATTTTTTATGTTCCAAACTACATTCCATACATATATATGGGGAGGTACTAGTTTCAAAATCTGTTTTACAGTGAAAACTGCAGTTACTTCAAACCGGCACTAGGAAACAGACTGAGAATCCAGAGGAAAATTTCACCTTCAATCCTTTCCCTTTGGGCTAGATGAACAAACTTCTCTCCACATGCTCATTTCTGAGAGATAAGTGTGTGTGAAAGCCTTCCTTCACCTTACTTGTTGGCAACACAAAGTTGCTTTTCAGTTGCAAACTACACTCCATACATATATATGGGTTGGTAATAGCTCCAACTCTGTCTTACAGTGAAAACTGCAGGAACTTCAAACTGGCAATAGGAAACAGACTGAGAAACCAGAGAAAAGTTTCTCCTGCAACCCATTCAATTTGTGCTAGATGAATGAACGTCTCTCCACAGGCTCAGTTCTGAGAGATAAGTGTTTGTGATAGCCGTACTTCACCTAGCTTGTTGGGAACACAAAGATTTTTTTATGTTCCAAACTACACTCCATACATATATATGGGGAGGTACTATTTCAAAATCGGTTTTACAGTGAAAACTGCAGTTACTTCAAACCGGCACCAAGAAACAGACTGAGAATCGAGAGAAAAATTTCTCCTTCAATCCGTTCCCTTTGAGCTAGATGAACGAACGTCTCTCCACATACTCATTTCTGAGAGATAAGTGTGTGTGAAAGCCATCGTTCACCTAGCTTGATGGGAACACAAAGTTTGTTTTCAATTGCTAATAACCCTCCATATATATCTATGGGTAGGTACAATCTCCAACTCATTTTTACATTGAAAACTGCAGGAACTTCAAACCGGCACAAGGAAACAGAATGAGAAACAACAGTAAATATTTGTCCTGCAACCCGTGCACGTTGCGCTAGATGAACGAAGTCTATCCACATGCTCAGTTCTGAGATATAAGTGTGTTTGAAAGCCATCCATCACCTAGCTTGTTGAGAACACAAAGTTTCTTTTAAGTTGCAAACTACGCTCCATACATATATATGGGGAGGTACTAGTTCCAACTCTGTTTTACAGTGAACAATGCAGGAACTTCAAACCGGCACTAGAAAACAGCCTGAAAAACCAGAGTAAAAGTTTCTCCTGCAACCGGTTCCCTTTTTGCTTGATGAACGAACGTCTCAACTCATGCTCAGTTCTGAGAGATAAGTGTGTGTGAATGCCATTCTTCACCTAGCTTGATGGGAACACAAAGTTTCTTTTCAGTTGCAAAGTACACTCCTTACATATATATGGGGAGGTACTAGCTCCAACTCGGTTTTACAGATAAAACAGCAGGAATAACAAAACCGGCACTAGGAAACAGACTGAGAATCCAGAGTAAAAGTTTCTCCTGCAACTCGTTCCCTTTGTGCTAGATGAACGAAAGTCTCTCCACATGCTCAGTTCTGAGAGATAAGTGTGTGTGAATGCCATTCTTCACCTAGATTGTTGGGAACACAAAGTATCTTTTCAGTTGTAAACTACAATCCATACATATATATCGGGAGTTAGTAGCTCCAACTCGGTTTTAAAGAGATAAGTGCAGGAACTTCAAAGCGGCACTAGGAAAAACACTGAGATACCAGAGTAATAGATTCTCCTACATCCCGTTTCCTTTGTGCTAGATGAATGAACGTCTCTCCACATGCTCAGTTCTGAGAGATAAGTGTGTGTGAAAGCCGTCCTTCACCTAGCTTGTTGGGAACACAAAGTTTCTTTTCAATTGCAAACAACACTCCATAAATATATATGCGTTGGTACTAGCTCAAAATCGTTTTTACCGTGAAAAATGCAGGAACATCAAATCGGCACTAGGAACCCGACTGAGAAACCAGAGAAAAAGTTTCTCCGGCAACCCGTTCCATTTGTCCTAGATGAACGAACGTCTCTCCACATGCACTGGTCTGAGAAATAAGTGTGTGTGAAAGCCGTCCTTCACCTAGCTTGTTGGGAACACAAAGTTCCTTTTCAGTTGCAAACTACACTCCATAAATATCTATGGGGAGGTACAACCTCCAACTCGGTTTTACAGATAAAACAGCAGGAACAACATACCGGCACTACGAAGCCGACTGAGAAACCAGAGTAAAGGTTTCTCCTGCAACCCGTTCCCTTTGTGCTAGATGAAAGAACGTCTCTCCACATGCTCATTTCTGAGAATAAAAGTGTGTGAAAGCCGTCCTTCAACTAGATTGTTGGGAACACAAACTTCCTTTCAGTTGCAACTACACTTCATACAGATTTATGAGTTTGTACTAGTTCCAACTCCGTCTTACAGTGAAAACTGCAGGAACTTCAAACCGGCACTAGGAAACAGACTGAGTAACCACAGAAAAGTTTCTCCTGCAAACCGTTCCATTTGTGCTAGATGAACGAACGTCTCTCCACATGCTCTGGTCTGAGAGATAAGTGTGTGTGAAAGCCGTCCTTCACATAGCTTGTTGGGAACACTAAGATTCTTTTCAGGTGAAAACTACAATACTTACATATATATGGGGAGGTACTAGCTCCAACTCTGTTTTATAGTTAAAACAGCCTGAACCTCATACCGGCACTAGGAAGCTGACTGAGAAACCAGAGTAAAAGTTACCCCTGCAACCGTTCCATTTATGCTAGTTTAACGTCTCTCCACAAGCTCTGTTCTGAGAGATATATGTGTGTTAAAGCCGTCATTCACCTAGCTTGTTGGCAACACAAATTTTCTTTTCTGTTGCAAACTTCACTCCATACATATATATGGGTTGGTACTAGCTCCAAATCGGTTTTAACAGTGAAAACTGCAGTAACTTCACAACGGCACCAGGAAGCAGAACTGAGATACCAGATTAAAAGTTTCTCCTGCAACCCGTTACTATTTTGCTAGATGACGAACGTCTCTCCACATGCTCAGATCTGAGAGATAAATGGTTTGAAAGCCATTCTTACCTAGCTATTTGGGAACACAAAGTATCTTTTCAGTTGTAAACTACACTCCATACATATATATGGGGATTTAGTAGCTCCCAAATCGGTTTTAAGTGATAACTGCAGGAACTTCAAACCGGCATTAGTAAACAAACTGAGACAACCAGAATAATATTTCTACTTAAACCCGTTCCCTTTGTGCTAGATGAATGAACGTCTCTCCACATGCTCAGATCTGAGAGATAAGTGTGTGTGAAGCCGTCCTTCACCTTACTTGTTGGGAACACAAAGTTTCTTTTCAGTTGCAAACTACCCTCCGTACATATATATGGGAGGTACTAGCTCCAACTCGTTTTACAGAGAAAACAGCAGGAACATCATACAGGCACTACTAAGCCGACTGAGAAACCACAGTAAAAGTTTCCCTGCAACCCGTTCCCTTTGTGCTAGTTGAACGAACCTCTCTCCAAAAACTCTGTTCTGAGAGATATGTGTGTGTTAAAGCCGTCCTTCACCTAGCTTGTTGGCAACACAAAGTTGCTTTTCAGTTGCAAACTACACTCCATACATATATATGGTTGGTACAAGCTCCAACTCGATTTTACAGTGAATACTGCAGGAACTTCAACGGCACTTGGAAACAGACTGAGAACCCAGAGTAAAAGTTTCTCCTGCAACCCGTTACTTTTGTGCTAGATGAAAGAACGTCTCTCCACATGCTCAGATCTGAGAGATAAGTGTGTGTGAAAGCCATTCTTCACCTAGCTTGTTGGGAACACAAAAGTCTTTTCAGTTTTAAACTACACTCAATACATATATATGGGGAGTTAGTAGCTCCAACTCGGTTTTAAATTGATAACTTCAGGAACTTCAAACCGGCACTTGGAAACAGACTGAGATACCAGAGTAATAGTTTCTCCTGCAACCCGTTCCCTTTGTGCTACATGAATGAACGTCTCTCCACATGCTCAGTTCTGAGAGATAAGTGTGTGTGAAAGCCGTACTTCACATAGCTTGTTGGGAACACAAAGATCCTTTTCAGTTGGAAACAACAATCCATACATATATATGGCTTGGTACTAGCCCAAAATCTTTTTTACCGAGAAAACTGCAGGAACATCAAACAGGCACTAGGAACCCGACTGTGAACCCAGAGAAAAATTTTCTCCTGCAACCCGTTCAATTTCTGCTAAATGAACGTACGTCTCTCCACATGCACAGGTCTGACAGATAAGTGTGTGAAAGCCGTACTTCACCTAGATTGTTGGGAACACAAAGATTCTTTTCAGTAGGAAACACAATCCATATATATATGTTGGTACTAGCTCAAAACGTTTTCCGAGAAAACTGCAGGAACATCAAACCGGCACTAGGAACCCGACTGAGAAACCAGAGAAAAAGTTTCTCCTGCAACCCGTTCAATTTCTGCTAGATGAATGAATGTCTCCACATGCTCATTTCTGAGAGACAATTGTATGTGAAAGCCGTTCTTCAACTAGGTTGTGGGAACACAAATTTTCTTTTCCGTTGGAAACTACAATCCATACATATATATCAGGAGGTACTACTTCCAACACGGTTTTCAGAGAAAACTGCAGAATCTCATACCGGCACTAGGAAAAACACTGAGAACCAGAGAAAAAGTTTCCACTGCAATCGTTCCCTTTGTGCTAGATGAACGAACGTCTCTCCACAGGCTCAGTTCTGAGAGATAATTTTTTGTGGAAGCCGTTCTTCACTAGCTCTGGGAACACAAAGTTTCTTTTCAGTTGCAAACTACACTCCATACATAATATTGGGTGGTGTACTAGCTCGAAATCGGTTTTACAAATAAAACAGCAGGAACTAATCCCGGCACTAGGAAGCCGATGAATAACGAGTTT
>NC_045731.1:10705008-10788074 GCF_009834535.1 Camelus ferus | reverse complement strand
TCCTGCAAACCGTTCAATTTGTGCTAGATGAACGAACGTCTCTCCACGTGCTCAGTTCTGAGAGATAAGTGTGTGTGTAAGCCGTCCTTCACCTAGCTTGTTGGGAACACAAAGTTCTTTTCAGTTGCATACTACACTCCATACATATATATGGGTTGGTACTAGCTCCAACTCTGTATTACAGGGATAACTGCAGGAAATCAAACCGGCACTAGGAAACAGACTGAGAAACCACAGAAAAGATTCTCCTGCAAACCGTTACCTTTGTGCTAGATGAACGAACGTCTCTCCACATGCTCAGTTCTGAGAGATAAGTGTGGGTGAAAGCCGTCCTTCACCTAGCTTGTTGGCAACACGAAGGTTCTTTTTCGTTGCAAACCACACTCCATACATATATATGGTTTGGTATTAGCTCAAATTCGTTTTTACAGAGATAATTGCATGAACATCAAACCGGCACTAGGAAATAAACTGAGAAACCAGAGTAAAAGTTTCTCCTGCAAAAAGTTCCCATTTTGCTAGATGAACGAACGTCTCTCCACATGCTAAGTTCTGAGTGTTAAGTGTGTGTGAATGCCGTCCTACACCTAGCTTGTTGGGAAAATAAGTTTTCTTTTCATTTGCAAACTACACTCCATAAATATATATGGATTTGTACAAGCTCCAAATGGGTTTTTACAGTGAATACTGCAGGAACTTCAAACCGGCACTAAGAAACAGCCTGAGAAACCAGAGTAAAGTTTCTCCTGCAACCCGTTCCATTTGTGCTAGATGAACGAACGTCTCTCCACGTGCTCATTTCTGAGAGACAAGTGTGTGTGTAAGCCGTCCTTCACCTAGCTTGTTGGCAACATAAAGTTCCTTTTCAGTTGCAAACTACACTCCATACATATATGGGTTGGTACTAGCTCCAACACTTTTTACAGTGAAAATTGCAGGAAAATCAAATTGGCACTAGGGAAACAGACTGAGAAACAAGAATAAATTTTTCTCCTGCAAACCGTTCCCTTTGTGCTAGACTGATACGAACGTCTCTCTCCACATGCCTAAGTCTGAGTGATAAGTGTGTATGAATGCCGTCCCTTCTCCTAGCTTGTTGGGACACAAAAAGTTCTTTTCAGTTGCTAACTTCATTCCGTAAATCTACTATGGATTTGAACTAGCTCCAAATGGTTTTTACAGTGAAAATTGCTAGGAAACATCAAACCGGCACTAGGAAACAGACTGAGAACACCAGAGTAAAAGTTTCTCCTGCAACCCGTTCCCTTTTTGCTAGATGAACGAAGTCTCTCCACATGCCTCAATTCTGAGATATAAGTGTGTGTGAAAAGCCGTCCGTTCACCTAGCTTGTTGGCAAACAACAAGTTCATTTTCTATTTGCAAACTACACTCCATACATATATATGGGTTGGTACTAGCTCCAACTGGTTTTTACAGAGAATACTGCAGGGAACTTCAAACCGGCACTAGGAAACAGACTTAGAAACCAGAGTAAAATTTCTCCTGTAACAAATTCCCTTTGTGCTTGATGAACAACTTCTCTCCACATGCTCATTTCCTGAGAGATAAATGTGTGTGAATGCCGTCGTTCACCTTGCTTTTTGGGAACACAAACTTTCCTTTACAGTTGTAAATTACAATCCATACATATATATGGGTTGGTACTAGCTTCATCTGGTTGTTACACTGAAAACCTCCAGGAAATTTCAACCGGCACTAGGAAACAGACTGAGAACCAGAGTAAAAGTTTCTCCTGCAAACCGTTCAATTTGTGCTAGATGAACGAACTTCTCTCCACGTGCTCAGTTCTGAGAGATAAGTGTGTGTGTAAGCGTCCTTCCACCTAGCTTGTTGGCAACACAAAGTTCCTTTTCAGTTGCAAACTACACTCCATACATATATAATGGTTGCTATTAGCTCCAACTCGGTTTTACAGTTATAACTGCAGGAAAATCAAACCGGCACTAAGAAACATACTGAGAAACCAGAGTAAAAGTTCTCCTGCAATCCGTTCCCTTTTTGCTGGATGAACGAACGTCTCTCCACATGCTCAGATCTGAGAGATAAGTGTGTGTGAAAGCCGTCGTTCACTTAGCTTTTTGGAACACAAAGTTGCTTTTCAGTTGCAAACTACACTCCATACATATATATGGCTTGGTACTAGCTCCAACTCGGGTTTTCTGTGATAAATGCAGGAACATAAAACCGGCACTAGGAAACAGACATAGAATCCAGAGTAATAGTTTCTCCTGCAAACCGTTTCCTTTGTGCTAGATGAACGAACGTCTCTTCACATGCTAAGTTCTGAGTGATAAGTGGTATGAATACCGTCCTTCACTTAGCTTGTTTTGAACACAAGATTCTTTTCAGTTGCAACTACACTCCATAAATATATATGGATTTGTACTAGCTCCAATTGGTATTCACAGTGAAAACTGCAGGAACTTCAAACCGGTACTAGGAAACACACTGAGAAACCAGAGTAAAAGTTTCTCCTGCAAACCATTCCATTTGTGCTAGAAGAACGAAAGTCTCCCCACATGCCCATTTCTGGGAGATAAGTGTGTGTGAAAGCCGTTCTTCACCTAGCTTGTTGGCAAAACAAAGTTCCTTTTCATTTGCAAACTACACTCCATACATTATAATGGGTTGGTACTAGCTCCACCTGGTTTTTACAGTGAATACTGCAGGAACTTCAAACCGCACTAGGAAACAGACTGAGAAATCAGAGTAAAAGTTTTCTCCTGCAACCCGTTCCCTTTGGGCTGAATGAACGAACGTCTCTCCACATGCTCATTTCTGAGAGATAATTGTGGGTGAAAGCCATCATTCACCTAGCTTGTTTACAACAAAAAGTTTCTTTTTATTTGCAAAATACACTCCATACATATATATGGGTTGGTACTAACTCAAATTCGGTTTTACAGTGATAACTGCAGGAACATCAAACCGGCACTAGGAAACAGACTGAGAAACCAGAGTAAAAGTTTCTCCTGCAACCCGTTCCATTTGTGCTAGAAGAACGAAAGTCTCCCCACATGCCCATTTCTGGGAGATAAGTGTGTGTGAAAGCCGTACTTCACCTAGCTTGTTGGGAACACAAAGTTCTTTTCAGTTGCATACTACACTCCATACATATATATGGGTTGGTACTAGCTCCAACTCTGTTTTACAGGGATAACTGCAGGAAAATCAAACCGGCACTAGGAAACAGACTGAGAAACCACAGAAAAGATTCTCCTGCAATCCGTTCCCTTTTTGCTGGATGAACGAACGTCTCTCCACATGCTCAGATCTGAGAGATAAGTGTGTGTGAAAGCCGTCGTTCACCCTAGCTTTTTGGAAACACAAGTTGCTTTTCAGTTGCAAACTACCACTCCATACCATATATATGGCTTGGTACTAGCTCCAACTCGGTTTTTCTGTGATAAATGCAGGAACATAAAACCGGCACTAGGAAACAGACATAGAAACCAGAGTAATAGTTTCTCCTGCAAACCGTTTCCTTTGAGCTAGATGAACGAACGTCTCTTCACATGCTAATTTCTGAGTGATAAGTGTGTATGAATACCGTCCTTCATTTAGCTTGTTTTGAACACAAAGATTCTTTTCAGTTGCAAACAACACTCCATAAATATATATGGATTTGTACTAGCTCCAAATGGTTTTCACAGTGAAAACTGCAGGAACTTCAAACCGGTACTAGGAAACACACTGAGAAACCAGAGTAAAAGTTTCTCCTGCAAATCATTCCCTTTGTGCTAGAAGAACGAAAGTCTCCCCACATGCCCATTTCTGGGAGATAAGTGTGTGTGAAAGCCGTTCTTCACCTAGCTTGTTGGCAAAACAAAGTTCCTTTTCATTTGCAATACTACACTCCATACATATATATGGGTTGGTACTAGCTCCACCTGGTTTTTACAGTGAATACTGCAGGAACTTCAAACCGGCACTAGGAAACAGACTGAGAAACCAGAGTAAAAGTTTCTCCTGCAACCCGTTCCCTTTGTGCTAGATGAACGAACGTCTCCCCACATGCTCATTTCTGAGAGAAAAATGTGTGTGAAAGCTGTCCTTTAGCTAGCTTCTTGGCAACATAAAGTTCCTTTTCAGTTGCAAACTACACTCCATACATATATATGGATTGGTACTAGCTCCAACACATTTTTAAAATGAAAAATGCAGGAACTTCAAACCGGCACTAGGAAACAGACTGAGAAATCAGAGTAAAAGTTTCTCCTGCAACCCGTTCCCTTTGTGCTGGATGAACGAACGTCTCTCCACATGCTCATTTCTGAGAGATAATTGTGGGTGAAAGCCATCATTCACCTAGCTTGTTTACAACAAATAGTTTCTTTTTATTTGCAAAATACACTCCATACATATATATGGCTTGGTACTAACTCAAATTCGGTTTTACAGTGATAACTGCAGGAACATCAAACCGGCACTAGGAAACAGACTGAGAAACCAGAGTAAAAGTTTCTCCTGCAACCCGTTCCATTTGTGCTAGATGAACGAACGTCTCTCCACATGCTCAATTCTGAGAGATAAGTGTGTGTGAAAGCCGTCCTTCACCTAGCTTGTTGGCAACACAAAGTTCATTTTCATTTGCAAACTACACTCCATACATATATATGGGTTGGTACTAGCTCCAACTGGTTTTTACAGAGAATACTGCAGGAACTTCAAACCGGCACTAGGAAACAGACTTAGAAACCAGAGTAAAATTTTCTCCTGTAACAAATTCCCTTTGTGCTTGATGAACAAACTTCTCTCCACATGCTCATTTCTGAGAGATAAATGTGTGTGAATGCCGTCGTTCACCTTGCTTGTTGGGAACACAAACTTTCTTTACAGTTGCAAATTACAATCCATACATATATATGGGTTGGTACTAGCTCCATCTGGTTGTAACAGTGAAAACTCCAGGAAATTTCAACCGGCACTAGGAAACAGACTGAGAAACCAGAGTAAAAGTTTCTCCTGCAAACCGTTCAATTTGTGCTAGATGAACGAACGTCTCTCCACGTGCTCAGTTCTGAGAGATAAGTGTGTGTGAAAGCCGTCCTTCACCTAGCTTGTTGGGAACACAAAGTTCTTTTCAGTTGCATACTACACTCCATACATATATATGGGTTGGTACTAGCTCCAACTCTGTATTACAGGGATAACTGCAGGAAAATCAAACCGGCACTAGGAAACAGACTGAGAAACCCCAGAAAAGATTCTCCTGCAAACCGTTACCTTTGTGCTAGATGAACGATCGTCTCTCCACATGCTGAGTTCTGAGTGATAAGTGTGTATGAATGCCGCCCTTCACCTAGCTTGTTGGGAACACAAATTTTCTTTTCAGTTGAATACTTCACTCCATAAATATATATGGATTTGTACTAGCTCCAACTGGTTTTTACAGTGAAAACTGCAGAAATTTCAAACCGGCACTAGGAAATAGACTGAGAAAACAGAGTAAAAGTTTCTCTTGCAACCCGTTCCCTTTGTGCTAGATGAACGAACGTCTCTCCACATGCTCAGTTCTGAGAGATAAGTGTGGGTGAAAGCCGTCCTTCACCTAGCTTGTTGGCAACACAAAGGTTCTTTTTCATTGCAAACCACACTCCATACATATATATGGTTTGGTATTAGCTCAAATTCGTTTTTACAGAGATAATTGCATGAACATCAAACCGGCACTAGGAAATAAACTGAGAAACCAGAGTAAAAGTTTCTCCTGCAAACCGTTCCCATTTTGCTAGATGAACGAACGTCTCTCCACATGCTAAGTTCTGAGTGATAAGTGTGTGTGAATGCCGTCCTACACCTAGCTTGTTGGGAAAATAAAGTTTCTTTTCATTTGCAAACTACACTCCATAAATATATATGGATTTGTACAAGCTCCAAATGGTTTTTACAGTGAATACTGCAGGAACTTCAAACCGGCACTAAGAAACAGACTGAGAAACCAGAGTAAAAGTTTCTCCTGCAACCCGTTCCATTTGTGCTAGATGAACGAACGTCTCTCCACGTGCTCATTTCTGAGAGACAAGTGTGTGTGTAAGCCGTCCTTCACCTAGCTTGTTGGCAACATAAAGTTCCTTTTCAGTTGCAAACTACACTCCATACATATATATGGGTTGGTACTAGCTCCAACACTTTTTTACAGTGAAAATTGCAGGAAAATCAAATTGGCACTAGGAAACAGACTGAGAAACCAGAGTAAAATTTTCTCCTGCAAACCGTTCCCTTTGTGCTAGATGAACGAACGTCTCTCCACATGCTAAGTTCTGAGTGATAAGTGTGTATGAATGCCGTCCTTCTCCTAGCTTGTTGGGAACAAAAAGTTTCTTTTCAGTTGCTAACTTCATTCCGTAAATATATATGGATTTGAACTAGCTCCAAATGGTTTTTACAGTGAAAATTGCAGGAACATCAAACCGGCACTAGGAAACAGACTGAGAAACCAGAGTAAAAGTTTCTCCTGCAACCCGTTCCCTTTTTGCTAGATGAACGAACGTCTCTCCACATGCTCAATTCTGAGATATAAGTGTGTGTGAAAGCCGTCCTTCACCTAGCTTGTTGGCAACACAAAGTTCATTTTCATTTGCAAACTACACTCCATACATATATATGGGTTGGTACTAGCTCCAACTGGTTTTTACAGAGAATACTGCAGGAACTTCAAACCGGCACTAGGAAACAGACTTAGAAACCAGAGTAAAATTTCTCCTGTAACAAATTCCCTTTGTGCTTGATGAACAAACTTCTCTCCCCATGCTCATTTCTGAGAGATAAATGTGTGTGAATGCCGTCGTTCACCTTGCTTGTTGGGAACACAAACTTTCTTTACATTTGTAAATTACAATCCATACATATATATGGGTTGGTACTAGCTTCATCTGGTTGTTACACTGAAAACTCCAGGAAATTTCAACCGGCACTAGGAAACAGACTGAGAAACCAGAGTAAAAGTTTCTCCTGCAAACCGTTCAATTTGTGCTAGATGAACGAACGTCTCTCCACGTGCTCAGTTCTGAGAGATAAGTGTGTGTGTAAGCCGTCCTTCACCTAGCTTGTTGGCAACACAAAGTTCCTTTTCAGTTGCAAACTACACTGCATACATATATAATGGTTGCTATTAAGCTCCAACTCGGTTTTACAGTTATAACTGCAGGAAAATCAAACCGGCACTAAGAAACATACTGAGAAACCAGAGTAAAAGTTTCTCCTGCAATCCGTTCCTTTTTGCTGGATGAACGAACGTCTCTCCACATGCTCAGATCTGAGAGTTAAGTGTGTGTGAAAGCCGTCGTTCACTTAGCTTTTTGGAAACACAAAGTTGCTTTTCAGTTGCAAACTACACTCCATACATATATATGGCTTGGTACTAGCTCCAACTCGGGTTTTCTGTGATAAATGCAGGAACATAAAACCGGCACTAGGAAACAGACATAGAATCCAGAGTAATAGTTTCTCCTGCAAACCGTTTCCTTTGTGCTAGATGAACGAACATCTCTTCACATGCTAAGTTCTGAGTGATAAGTGTGTATGAATACCGTCCTTCACTTAGCTTGTTTTGAACACAAGATTCTTTTCAGTTGCAAACTACACTCCATAAATATATATGGATTTGTACTAGCTCCAATTGGTATTCACAGTGAAAACTGCAGGAACTTCAAACCGGTACTAGGAAACACACTGAGAAACCAGAGTAAAAGTTTCTCCTTCAAACCATTCCATTTGTGCTAGAAGAACGAAAGTCTCCCCACATGCCCATTTCTGGGAGATAAGTGTGTGTGAAAGCCGTTCTTCACCTAGCTTGTTGGCAAAACAAAGTTCCTTTTCATTTGCAAACTACACTCCATACATATATATGGGTTGGTACTAGCTCCACCTGGTTTTTACAGTGAATACTGCAGGAACTTCAAACCGGCACTAGGAAACAGACTGAGAAATCAGAGTAAAAGTTTCTCCTGCAACCCGTTCCCTTTGGGCTGAATGAACGAACGTCTCTCCACATGCTCATTTCTGAGAGATAATTGTGGGTGAAAGCCATCATTCACCTAGCTTGTTTACAACAAAAAGTTTCTTTTTATTTGCAAAATACACTCCATACATATATATGGGTTGGTACTAACTCAAATTCGGTTTTACAGTGATAACTGCAGGAACATCAAACCGGCACTAGGAAACAGACTGAGAAACCAGAGTAAAAGTTTCTCCTGCAACCCGTTCCATTTGTGCTAGAAGAACGAAAGTCTCCCCACATGCCCATTTCTGGGAGATAAGTGTGTGTGAAAGCCGTTCTTCACCTAGCTTGTTGGGAACACAAAGTTCTTTTCAGTTGCATACTACACTCCATACATATATATGGGTTGGTACTAGCTCCAACTCTGTTTTACAGGGATAACTGCAGGAAAATCAAACCGGCACTAGGAAACAGACTGAGAAACCACAGAAAAGATTCTCCTGCAAACCGTTACCTTTGTGCTAGATGAACGATCGTCTCTCCACATGCTAAGTTCTGAGTGATAAGTGTGTATGAATGCCGTCGTTCACCTAGCTTGTTGGCAACATAAAGTTCCTTTTCAGTTGCAAACTACACTCCATACATATATATGGGTTGGTACTAGCTCCAACACTTTTTTACAGTGAAAATTGCAGGAAAATCAAATTGGCACTAGGAAACAGACTGAGAAACCAGAGTAAAATTTTCTCCTGCAAACCGTTCCCTTTGTGCTAGATGAACGAACGTCTCTCCACATGCTAAGTTCTGAGTGATAAGTGTGTATGAATGCCGTCCTTCTCCTAGCTTGTTGGGAACAAAAAGTTTCTTTTCAGTTGCTAACTTCATTCCGTAAATATATATGGATTTGAACTAGCTCCAAATGGTTTTTACAGTGAAAATGCAGGAACATCAAACCGGCACTAGGAAACAGACTGAGAAACCAGAGTAAAAGTTTCTCCTGCAACCCGTTCCCTTTTTGCTAGATGAACGAACGTCTCTCCACATGCTCAATTCTGAGATATAAGTGTGTGTGAAAGCCGTCCTTCACCTAGCTTGTTGGCAACACAAAGTTCATTTTCATTTGCAAACTACACTCCATACATATATTTGGGTTGGTACTAGCTCCAACTGGTTTTTACAGAGAATACTGCAGGAACTTCAAACCGGCACTAGGAAACAGACTTAGAAACCAGAGTAAAATTTCTCCTGTAACAAATTCCCTTTGTGCTTGATGAACAAACTTCTCTCCCCATGCTCATTTCTGAGAGATAAATGTGTGTGAATGCCGTCGTTCACCTTGCTTGTTGGGAACACAAACTTTCTTTACATTTGTAAATTACAATCCATACATATATATGGGTTGGTACTAGCTTCATCTGGTTGTTACACTGAAAACTCCAGGAAATTTCAACCGGCACTAGGAAACAGACTGAGAAACCAGAGTAAAAGTTTCTCCTGCAAACCGTTCAATTTGTGCTAGATGAACGAACGTCTCTCCACGTGCTCAGTTCTGAGAGATAAGTGTGTGTGTAAGCCGTCCTTCACCTAGCTTGTTGGCAACACAAAGTTCCTTTTCAGTTGCAAACTACACTGCATACATATATAATGGTTGCTATAAGCTCCAACTCGGTTTTACAGTTATAACTGCAGGAAAATCAAACCGGCACTAAGAAACATACTGAGAAACCAGAGTAAAAGTTTCTCCTGCAATCCGTTCCTTTTTGCTGGATGAACGAACGTCTCTCCACATGCTCAGATCTGAGAGTTAAGTGTGTGTGAAAGCCGTCGTTCACTTAGCTTTTTGGAAACACAAAGTTGCTTTTCAGTTGCAAACTACACTCCATACATATATATGGCTTGGTACTAGCTCCAACTCGGGTTTTCTGTGATAAATGCAGGAACATAAAACCGGCACTAGGAAACAGACATAGAATCCAGAGTAATAGTTTCTCCTGCAAACCGTTTCCTTTGTGCTAGATGAACGAACATCTCTTCACATGCTAAGTTCTGAGTGATAAGTGTGTATGAATACCGTCCTTCACTTAGCTTGTTTTGAACACAAGATTCTTTTCAGTTGCAAACTACACTCCATAAATATATATGGATTTGTACTAGCTCCAATTGGTATTCACAGTGAAAACTGCAGGAACTTCAAACCGGTACTAGGAAACACACTGAGAAACCAGAGTAAAAGTTTCTCCTTCAAACCATTCCATTTGTGCTAGAAGAACGAAAGTCTCCCCACATGCCCATTTCTGGGAGATAAGTGTGTGTGAAAGCCGTTCTTCACCTAGCTTGTTGGCAAAACAAAGTTCCTTTTCATTTGCAAACTACACTCCATACATATATATGGGTTGGTACTAGCTCCACCTGGTTTTTACAGTGAATACTGCAGGAACTTCAAACCGGCACTAGGAAACAGACTGAGAAATCAGAGTAAAAGTTTCTCCTGCAACCCGTTCCCTTTGGGCTGAATGAACGAACGTCTCTCCACATGCTCATTTCTGAGAGATAATTGTGGGTGAAAGCCATCATTCACCTAGCTTGTTTACAACAAAAAGTTCTTTTTATTTGCAAAATACACTCCATACATATATATGGGTTGGTACTAACTCAAATTCGGTTTTACAGTGATAACTGCAGGAACATCAAACCGGCACTAGGAAACAGACTGAGAAACCAGAGTAAAAGTTTCTCCTGCAACCCGTTCCATTTGTGCTAGAAGAACGAAAGTCTCCCCACATGCCCATTTCTGGGAGATAAGTGTGTGTGAAAGCCGTTCTTCACCTAGCTTGTTGGGAACACAAAGTTCTTTTCAGTTGCATACTACACTCCATACATATATATGGGTTGGTACTAGCTCCAACTCTGTTTTACAGGGATAACTGCAGGAAAATCAAACCGGCACTAGGAAACAGACTGAGAAACCACAGAAAAGATTCTCCTGCAAACCGTTACCTTTGTGCTAGATGAACGATCGTCTCTCCACATGCTAAGTTCTGAGTGATAAGTGTGTATGAATGCCGTCGTTCACCTAGCTTGTTGGGAACATAAAGTTTCTTTTCAGTTGCTAAATTCACTCCGTAAATATATATGGATTTCAACTAGCTCCAAATGGTTTTTTCAGTGAAAATTACAGGAACTTCAAACCGGCACTAGGAAACAGACTGAGAAACCAGAGTAAAAGTTTCTCCTGCAACCCGTTCCGTTTTTGCTAGATGAACGAACGTCTCTCCACATGCTCAATTCTGAGAGATAAGTGTGTGTGAAAGCCGTCCTTCACCTAGCTTGTTGGCAACACAAATTTCATTTTCATTTGCAAATTACACTCCATACATATATATGGGTTGGTACTAGCTCCAACTGGTTTTTACAGAGAATACTGCAGGAACTTCAAACCGGCACTAGGAAACAGACTTAGAAACCAGAGTAAAATTTCTCCTGTAACAAATTCCCTTTGTGCTTGATGAACAAACTTCTCTCCACATGCTCATTTCTGAGAGATAAATGTGTGAGAATGCCGTTGTTCACCTTGCTTTTTGGGAACACAAACTTTCTTTACAGTTGTAAATTACAATCCATACATATATATGGGTTGGTACTAGCTCCATCTGGTTGTTATAGTGAAAACTCCAGGAAATTTCAACCGGCACTAGGAAACAGACTGAGAAACCAGAGTAAAAGTTTCTCCTGCAAACCGTTCAATTTGTGCTAGATGAACGAACGTCTCTCCACGTGCTCAGTTCTGAGAGATAAGTGTGTGTGTAAGCCGTCCTTCACCTAGCTTGTTGGCAACACAAAGTTCCTTTTCAGTTGCAAACTACTCTCCATACATATATAATGGTTGCTATTAGCTCCAACCCGGTTTAAGAAGTTATAACTGCAGGAAAATCAAACCGGGACTAAGAAACATACTAAGAATCCAGAGTAAAAGTTTCTCCTGCAATCCGTTCCCTTTTTGCTGGATGAACGAACGTCTCTCCAAATGCTCAGATCTGAGAGATAAGCGTGTGTGAAAGCCGTCGTTCACCTAGCTTTTTGGAAACACAAAGTTGCTTTTCAGTTGCAAACTACACTCCATACATATATATGGCTTGGTACTAGCTCCAACTCGGTTTTTCTGTGATAAATGCAGGAACATAAAACCGGCACTAGGAAACAGACATAGAAACCAGAGTAATAGTTTCTCCTGCAAACCGTTTCCTTTGTGCTAGATGAACGAACGTCTCTTCACATGCTAAGTTCTGAGTGATAAGTGTGTATGAATACCGTCCTTCACTTAGCTTGTTTTGAACACAAGATTCTTTTCAGTTACAAACTACACTCCATAAATATATATGGATTTGTACTAGCTCCAATTGGTTTTCACAGTGAAAACTGCAGGAACTTCAAACCGGTACTAGGAAACACACTGAGAAACCAGAGTAAAAGTTTCTCCTGCAAACCATTCCCTTTGTGCTAGAAGAACGAAAGTCTCCCCACATGCCCATTTCTGGGAGATAAGTGTGTGTGAAAGCCGTTCTTCACCTAGCTTGTTGGCAAAACAACGTTCCTTTTCATTTGCAAACTACACTCCATACATATATATGGGTTGGTACTAGCTCCACCTGGTTTTTACAGTGAATACTGCAGGAACTTCAAACCGGCACTAGGAAACAGACTGAGAAACCAGAGTAAAATTTCTCCTGCAAACCGTTACCTTTGTGCTAGATGAACGAACGTCTCCCCACATGCTCATTTCTGAGAGAAAAATGTGTGTGAAAGCTGTCCTTTAGCTAGCTTCTTGGCAACACAAAGTTCCTTTTCAGTTGCAAACTACACTCCATACATATATATGGATTGGTACTAGTTCCAACACATTTTTAAAATGAAAAATGCAGGAACTTCAAACCGGCACTAGGAAACAGACTGAGAAATCAGAGTAAAAGTTTCCCCTGCAACCCGTTCCCTTTGTGCTGGATGAACGAACGTCTCTCCACATGCTCATTTCTGAGAGATAATTGTGGGTGAAAGCCATCATTCACCTAGCTTGTTTACAAGAAAAAGTTTCTTTTTATTTGCAAAATACACTCCATACATATATATGGCTTGGTACTAACTCAAATTCGGTTTTACAGTGATAACTGCAGGAACATCAAACCGGCACTAGGAAACAGACTGAGAAACCACAGTAAAAGTTTCTCCTGCAACCCGTTCCATTTGTGCTAGATGAACGAACGTCTCTCCACATGCTCAATTCTGAGAGATAAGTGTGTGTGAAAGCCGTCCTTCACCTAGCTTGTTGGCAACACAAAGTTCATTTTCATTTGCAAACTACACTCCATACATATATATGGGTTGGTACTAGCTCCAACTGGTTTTTACAGAGAATACTGCAGGAACTTCAAACCGGCACTAGGAAACAGACTTAGAAACCAGAGTAAAATTTCTCCTGGAACAAATTCCTTTTGTGCTTGATGAACAAACTTCTCTCCACATGCTCATTTCTGAGAGATAAATGTGTGTGAATGCCGTCGTTCACCTTGCTTGTTGGGAACACAAACTTTCTTTACAGTTGCAAATTACAATCCATACATATATATGGGTTGGTACTAGCTCCATCTGGTTGTTACAGTGAAAACTCCAGGAAATTTCAACCGGCACTAGGAAACAGACTGAGAAACCAGAGTAAAAGTTTCTCCTGCAAACCGTTGAATTTGTGTTAGATGAACGAACGTCTCTCCACGTGCTCAGTTCTGAGAGACAAGTGTGTGTGTAAGCCGTCCTTCACCTAGCTTGTTGGCAACATAAAGTTCCTTTTCATTTGCAAACAACACTCCATACATATATATGGGTTGGTACTAGCTCCAACACATTTTTACATTGAAAATTGCAGGAAAATCAAATTGACACTAGGAAACAGACTGAGAAACCAGAGTAAAATTTTCTCCTGCAAACCGTTCCCTTTGTGCTAGATGAACGAACGTCTCTCCACATGCTAAGTTCTGAGTGATAAGTGTGTATGAATGCCGTCCTTCACCTAGCTTGTTGGGAACAAAAAGTTTCTTTTCAGTTGCTAAATTCACTCCGTAAATATATATGGATTTGAACAAGCTCCAAATGATTGTTACAGTGAAAATTGCAGGAACTTCAAACCGGCACTAGGAAACAGACTGAGAAACCAGAGTAAAAATTCCTCCTGCAACCCGTTCCCTTTTTGCTAGATGAACGAACGTCTCTCCACATGCTCAATTCTGAGAGATAAGTGTGTGTGAAAGCCGTCCTTCACCTAGCTTGTTGGCAACACAAAGTTCATTTTCATTTGCAAACTACACTCTATACATATATATGGTTTGGTACTAGCTCCAACTGGTTTTTACAGAGAATACTGCAAGAACTTCAAACCGGCACTAGGAAACAGACTTAGAAACCAGAGTAAAATTTCTCCTGGAACAAATTCCCTTTGTGCTTGATGAACAAACTTCTCTCCACATGCTCATTTCTGAGAGATAAATGTGTGTGAATGCCGTCGTTCACCTTGCTTGTTGGGAACACAAACTTTCTTTACAGTTGTAAATTACAATCCATACATATATATGGGTTGGTACTAGCTCCAACTCTGTTTTACAGGGATAACTGCAGGAAAATCAAACCGGCACTGGGAATCAGACTGAGAAACCACAGAAAATATTCTCCTGCAAACCGTTACTTTTGTGCTAGATGAACGATCGTCTCTCCACATGCTAAGTTCTGAGTGATAAGTGTGTATGAATGCCGCACTTCACCTAGATTGTTGGGAACACAAAGTTTCTTTTCAGTTGCATACTTCACTCCATAAATATATATGGATTTGTACTAGCTCCAACTGGTTTTTACAGTGAAAACTGCAGGATCTTCAAACCGGCACTAGGAAATAGACTGAGAAAACAGAGTAAAAGTTTCTCCTGCAACCCGTTCCCTTTGTGCTAGATGAACGAACGTCTCTCCACATGCTAAGTTCTGAGAGATAAGTGTGGGTGAAAGCCGTCCTTCACCTAGCTTGTTGGCAACACAAAGTTTCTTTTTATTTGCAAACCACTCTCCATACATATGTATGGTTTGTTATTAGCTCAAATTCGTTTTTACAGAGATAATTGCATGAACATCAAACCGGCACTAGGAAATAAACTGAGAAACCAGAGTAAAAGTTTCTCCTGCAAACCGTTCCCATTTTGCTAGATGAACGAACGTCTCTCCACATGCTAAGTTCTGAGTGATAAGTGTGTGTGAATGCCGTCCTACACCTAGCTTGTTGGGAAAATAAATATTCTTTTCATTTGCAAACTACACTCCATAAATATATATGGATTTGTACAAGCTTCAAATGGTTTTTACAGTGAATACTGCAGGAACTTCAAACCGGCACTAAGAAACAGACTGAGAAACCAGAGTAAAAGTTTCTCCTGCAACCCGTTCCATTTGTGCTAGATGAACGAACGTCTCTCCACGTGCTCGTTTCTGAGAGACAAGTGTGTGTGTAAGCCGTCCTTCACCTAGCTTGTTGGCAACATAAAGTTCCTTTTCAGTTGCAAACAACACTCCATGCATATATATGGGTTGGTACAAGCTCCAACACTGTTTTACAGTGAAAATTGCAGGAAAATCAAATTGGCACTAGGAAACAGACTGAGAAACCAGAGTAAAATTTTCTCCTGCAAACCGTTCCCTTTGTGCTAGATGAACGAACGTCTCTCCACATGCTAAGTTCTGAGTGATAAGTGTGTATGAATGCCGTCCTTCACCTAGCTTGTTGGGAACAAAAAGTTTCTTTTCA
Organism: Camelus ferus; assembly: GCF_009834535.1. NCBI lineage: Eukaryota > Metazoa > Chordata > Mammalia > Artiodactyla > Camelidae > Camelus > Camelus ferus. The sequence goes on along the minus strand of NC_045731.1, from coordinate 10,772,276 downwards.
GTTGCTAACTTCACTCCGTAAATATATATGGATTTGAACTAGCTCCAAATGGTTTTTACAGTGAAAATTGCAGGAACTTCAAACCGGCACTAGGAAACAGACTGAGAAACCAGAGTAAAAGTTTCTCCTGCAACCCGTTCCATTTTGCTAGATGAACGAACGTCTCTCCACATACTCAGTTCTGAGTGATAAGTGTGTGTGTAAGCCGTTCTTCACATAACTTGTTGGCAACACAAAGTTCCTTTTCAGTTGCAAACTACACTCCATACATATATTAGGGTTGCTACTAGCTCCAACTCGGTTTTACAGTGATAACTGCAGGAAAATCAAACCTTCACTAAGAAACAGACTGAGAAACCAGAGAAAAAGTTTCTCCTGCAACCCGTTCCCTTTGTGCTAGATGAACGAACGTCTCTCCAAATGCTCAGATCTGAGAGATAAGTGTGTGTGAAAGCCTCGTTCACCTAGCTTGTTGGCAACAAAAAGTTGCTTTTCAGTTGCAAACTAAACTCCATACATATATATGGCTTGGTACTAGCTCCAACTCGGTTTTACAGTGATAAATGCAGGAACATAAAACCGGCACTAGGAAACACACATAGAAAGCAGAGTAATAGTTTCTCCTGCAAACCATTTCTTTGTGCTAGATGAACGAACGTCTCTCCACATGCTCAGTTCTGAGTGATAAGTGTGTATGAATGCCGTCCTTCACCTAGCTTGTTTTGAACACAAATATTCTTTTCAGTTGCAAACTACACTCCATAAATATATATGGACTTGTACTAGCTCCAACTGGTTTTCAAAAAGAAAACTGCAGGAACTTCAAACCGGTACTAGGAAACAGACTGAGAAACAAGAGTAAAAGTTTCTCCTGCAACCCGTTCCCTTTGTGCTAGATGAACGAACGTCTCTCCACATGCTCTGTTCTGAGAGATAAATGCGTGTGGAAGCCGTACTTCAGCTAACTTGTTGGCAACACAAAGTTCCTTTTCAGTTGTAAACTACACTCCATACATATATATGGATTGGTACTAGCTCCAACACATTTTTAAAGTGAAAAATGCAGGAACTTCAAACCGGCACTAGGAAACAGACTGAGAAACCAGAGTAAAAGTTTCTCCTGAAACCCGTTCCCTTTGTGCTAGATGAACGAAAGTCTCTCCACATGCTAAGTTCTGAGTGATATGTGTGTATGAATGCCGACCTTCACATAGCTTGTTGGGAACACAAAGTTTCTTTTCAGATGCATACTACACTCCATAAATATATATGGATTTGTACTAGCTCCAATTGGTTTTCAAAGTGAAAACTGCAGGAACTTCAAACCGGCACTAAGAAACAGACTGAGAAACCAGAGTAAAAGTTTCTCCTGCAACCCGTTCCCTTTGTGCTAGATGAACGAACGTCTCTCCACGTGCTCGTTTCTGAGAGACAAGTGTGTGGGAAAGCTGTCCTTTAGCTAGCTTGTTGGCAACACAAAGTTCCTTTTCAGTTGCAAACTACACTCCATACATATATATGGATTGGTACAAGCTCAAACACATTTTTAAAATGAAAAATGCTGGAACATCAAACCGGTACTAGGAAACAGACTGAGAAACCAGAGTAAAAGTTTCCCATGCAACGCGTTCCATTTGTGCTAGATGAACGAACGTCACTCCACATGCTCAATTCTGAGAGATAAGTGTGTGTGAAAGCCGTCCTTCACCTAGCTTGTTGGCAACACAAAGTTCATTTTCATTTGCAAACTACACTTCATATATATATGGGTTGGTACTAGCTCCAACTGGTTTTTACAGAGAATACTGCAGGAACTTCAAACCGGCACTAGGAAACAGACAGAGAAACCAGAGTAAAAGTTTCTCCTGCAACCCGTTCCCTTTGTGCTATATGAACGAACGTCTCTCCACATACTAATTTCTGAGTGATAAGTGTGTATGAATGCCGTCCTTCAACTAGCTTGTTGGGAACAAAAAGTTTCTTTTCAGTTGCAAACTTCACTCCGTAAATATATATGGATTTGAATTAGCTCCAAATGATTTTTACAGTGAAAATTGCAGGAACTTCAAACCGGCACTAGGAAACAGACTGAGAAACCTGAGTAAAACTTTCTCCTGCAACCCGTTCCCTTTTTGCTAGATGAACGAACGTCTCTCCACATGCTCAGATCTGAGAGATAAGTGTGTGTGAAAGCCTCGTTCACCTAGCTTGTTGGCAACACAAAGTTGCTTTTCAGTTGCAAACTACACTCCATACATATATATGGCTTGGTACTAGCTCCAACTCGGTTTTTCAGTGATAAATGCAGGAACATAAAACCGGCACTAGGAAACAGACATAGAAAGCAGAGTAATAGTTTCTCCTGCAAACCGTTTCCATTGTGCTAGATGAACGAACGTCTCTTCACATGCTAAGTTCTGAGTGATAAGTGTGTATGAATGCCGTCCTTCACCTAGCTTGTTTTGAACACAAAGATACTTTTCAGTTGCAAACTACACTCCATAAATATATATGGACTTGTACTAGCTCCAACTGTTTTTCAAAAAGAAAACTGCAGGAACTTCAAAAGAGTACTAGGAAACAGACTGAGAAAAAACAGTAAAAGTTTCTCCTGCAATCCGTTCCCTTTGTGCTAGGTGAACGAACGTCTCTCCACATGCTCAGTTCAGAGAGATAAATGAGTGTGAAAGCCGTCCTTCAGCTAACTTGTTGGCAACACAAAGTTCCTTTTCATTTGCAAACTACACTCGATACATATATAAGGATTGGTACTATCTCCAACACATTTTTAAAGTGAAAAATGCAGGAACTTCAAACCGGCACTAGGAAACAGACTGAGAAACCAGAGGAAAAGTTTCTCCTGCAACCCGTTCCCTTATTGCTGGATGAACGAACGTCTCTACACATGCTCAGTTCTGAGAGATAAGTGTGTGTGTAAGCCATTCTTCACATAGCTTGTTGGCAACACAAAGTTCCTTTTCAGTTGCAAACTACACTCCATACATATATAATGGTTGCGATTAGCTCCAACTCAGTTTTACAGTGATAACTGCAGGAAAATCAAACCGGAACTAAGAAACAGACTGAGAAACCAGAGTAAAAGTTTCTCCTGCAACCCGTTCCCTTTGTGCTGGATGAACGAACGTCTCTCCACATGCTCAGTTCTGAGAGATAATTGTGGGTGAAAGCCGTCCTTCACTTAGCTTGTTGGCAACAAAAAGTTTCTTTTTATTTGCAAAATACACTGCATACATATATATGGCTTGATACTATCTCAAATTCGATTTTACAGTGATAACTGCAGGAACATCAAACCGGCACTAGGAAACAGACTGAGAAACCAGAGTAAAAGTTTCTTCTGCAAACCATTCCCTTTGTGCTAGAAGAACGAATGTCCCCCCACATGCCCAGTTCTGGGAGATAAGTGTGTGTGAAAGCCGTTCTTCACCTAGCTTGTTGGCAAAACAAAGTTCGTTTTCATTTTCAAACTACACTCCATACATATATATGGGTTGGTACTAGCTCCAACTCGGTTTTTACAGTGTTTACTGCAGGCACTTCAAACCGGCACTCGGAAACAGACTGAGAAATCAGAGTAAAAGTTTCTCCTGCAACCCGTTTCCTTTGTGCTAGATGAATGAACATCTCTCCACATGCTCATTTCTGAGAGATAAATGTGTGTGAAAGCTGTCCTTTAGCTAGCTTCTTGGCAACACAAAGTTCCTTTTCAGTTGCAAACTACACTCCATACATATATATGGATTGGTACCAGCTCCAACACATTTTTAAAATGAAAAATGCAGGAACTTCAAAACGGCACTAGGAAACAGACTGAGAAACCAGAGTAAAAGTTTCTCCTGCAACCCGTTCCCTTTGTGCTGGATGAACGAACGTCTCTCCACATGCTCAGTTCTGAGAGATAATTGTGGGTGAAAGCCGTCCTTCACCTAGCTTGTTGGCAACAAAAAGTTTCTTTTTATTTGCAAAATACACTCCATACGTATATATGGCTTGGTACTAACTCAAATTCGGTTTTACAGTGATAACTGCAGGAACATCATACCGGCACTAGGAAACAGACTGAGAAACCAGAGTAAAACTTTCTCCTGCAACGCGTTCCATTTGTGCTAGATGAACGAACGTCTCTCCACATGCTCAATTCTGAGAGATAAGTGTGTGTGAAAGCCGTCCTTCACCTAGCTTGTTGGCAACACAAAGTTCATTTTCATTTGCAAACTACAATCCATACATATATATGTGTTGGTACTAGCTCCAACTGGTTTTTACAGAGAATACTGCAGGAACTTCAAACCAGCACTAGGAAACAGACTGAGAAACTAGAGTAAAATTTCTTCTGTAACAAATTCCCTTTGTGCTTGATGAATAAACTTCTCTCCACATGCTCATTTCTGAGAGATAAATGTGTGTGAATGCCGTCGTTCACCTAGCTTGTTGGGAACACAATCTTTCTTTACAGTTGCAAATTACAATCCATACATATATATGGGTTGGTACTAGCTCCATCTGGTTGTTACAGTGAAAACTCCAGGAAATTTCAACCGGCACTAGGAAACAGACTGAGAAACCAGAGTAATAGATTCTCCTGCAAACCGTTCAATTTGTGCTAGATGAACGAACGTCTCTCCACGTGCTCAGTTCTGAGAGATAATTGTGTGTGTAAGCCGTCCTTCACCTAGCTTGTTGGCAACACAATGTTCCTTTTCAGTTGCAAACTACACTCCATACATATATATGGCTTGGTACTAGCTCCAACTCGGTTTTACAGGGATAACTGCAGGAAAATGAAACCGGCACTAGGAAACAGACTGAGAAACCACAGAAAAGATTCTCCTGTAAACCGTTACCTTTGTGCTAGATGAACAATCGTCTCTCCACATACTATGTTCTGAGTGATAAGTGTGTATGAATGCCGTCCTTCAACTAGCTTGTTGGGAACACAAAGTTTCTTTTCAGTTGCATACTTCACTCCATAAATATATATGGATTTGTACAAGCTCCAACTGGTTTTTACAGTGAAAACTGCAGGAACTTCAAACCGGCACTAGGAAATAGACTGAGAAAACAGAGTAAAAGTTTCTCCTGCAAACCGTTCCCTTTGTGCTAGATGAACGAACGTCTCTCCAAATGCTCAGTTCTGAGAGATAAGTGTGGGTGAAAGCCGTCCTTCACCTAGCTTGTTGGCAACACAAAGTTTCTTTTTAGTTGCAAACCACACTCCATACATATATATGGTTTGGTATTAGCTCAAATTCGTTTTTACAGAGATAATTGCATGAACATCAAACCGGCACTAGGAAATAAACTGAGAAACCAGAGTAAAAGTTTCTCCTGCAACCCGTTCCCATTTTGCTAGATGAACGAACGTCTCTCCACATGCTAAGTTCTGAGTGATAAGTGTGTGTGAATGCCGTCCTACACCTAGCTTGTTGAGAACAGAAAGTTTCTTTTCATTTGCAAACTACACTCCATAAATATATATGGATTTGTACTAGCTCCAACTCGTTTTTACAGTGAATACTGCAGGAACTTTAAACCTGCACTAAGAAACAGACTGAGAAACCAGAGTAAAAGTTTCTCCTGCAACCCGTTCCATTTGTGCTAGATGAACGAACGTCTCTACATATGCTCAGTTCTGAGAGATAATTGTGGGTGAAAGCCGTCCTTCACCTAGCTTGTTGGCAAAATAAAGTTCCTTTTCAGTTGAAAACTACACTCCATATATATATGGGTTGGTACTAGCTCCAAAACTTTTTTACAGTGAAAATTGCAGGAAAATCAAATTGGCACTAGGAAACAGACTGAGAAACCAGAGTAAAATTTTCTCCTGCAAACCGTTCCCTTTGTGCTAGATGAACGAACGTCTCTCCACATGCTAAGTTCTGAGTGATAAGTGTGTATGAATGCCGTCCTTCACCTAGCTTGTTGGCAACACAAAGTTGCTTTTCAGTTGCTAAATTCACTCCATAAATATATATGGATTTGAACTAGCTCCAAATGTTTTTTACAGTGAAAATTGCAGGAACTTCAAACCGGCACTAGGAAACAGACTGAGAAACCTGAGTAAAAGTTTCTCCTGCAACCCGTTCCCTTTTTGCTAGATGAACGAACGTCTCTCCACATACTCAGTTCTGAGTTATAAGTGTGTGTATAAGCCGTCCTTCACATAACTTGTTGGCAACACAAAGTTCCTTTTCATTTGCAAACTACACTCCATACATATATTAGGGTTGCTACTAGCTCCAACTCGGTTTTACAGTGATAACTGCAGGAAAAGCAAACCGGCACTAAGAAACAGACTGAGAAACCAGAGAAAAAGTTTCTCCTGCAACCCGTTCCCTTTGTGCTAGATGAACGAACGTCTCTCCACATGCTCAGATCTGAGAGATAAGTGTGTGTGAAAGCCTCGTTCACCTAGCTTGTTGGCAACACAAAGTTGCTTTTCAGTTGCAAACTACACTCCATACATATATATGGCTTGGTACTAGCTCCAACTCGGTTTTACAGTGATAAATGCAGGAACAGAAAACCGGCACTAGGAAACAGACATAAAGCAGAGTAATAGTTTCTCCTGCAAACCGTTTCCTTTGTGCTAGATGAACGAACGTCTCTTCACATGCTAAATTCTGAGTGATAAGTGTGTATGAATGCCGTCCTTCACCTAGCTTGTTTTGAATACAAAGATTCTTTTCAGTTGCAAACTACACTCCATAAATATATATGGACTTGTACTAGCTCCAACTGGTTTTCAAAAAGAAAACTGCAGGAACTTCAAACCGGTACTAGGAAACAGACTGAGAAACCAGAGTAAAAGTTTCTCCTGCAACCCGTTCCCTTTGTGCTGGATGAACGAACGTCTCTCCACATGCTCAGTTCTGAGAGATAATTGTGGGTGAAAGCCGTCCTTCACCTAGCTTGTTGGCAACAAAAAGTTTCTTTTTATTTGCAAAATACACTCCATACATATATATGGCTTGGTACTAACTCAAATTCGGTTTTACAGCGATAACTGCAGGAACATCATACCGGCACTAGGAAACAGACTGAGAAACCAGAGTAAAAGTTTCTCCTGCAACGCGTTCCATTTGTGCTAGATGAACGAACGTCTCTCCACATGCTCAATTCTGAGAGATCAGTGTGTGTGAAAGCCGTCCTTCACCTAGCTTGTTGGCAACACATAGTTCATTTTCATTTGCAAACTACAATCCTTACATATATATGTGTTGGTACTAGCTCCAACTGGTTTTTACAGAGAATACTGCAGGAACTTCAAACCGGCACTAGGAAACAGACTGAGAAACTAGAGTAAAATTTCTTCTGTAACAAATTCCCTTTGTGCTTGATGAACAAACTTCTCTCCACATGCTCATTTCTGAGAGATAAATGTGTGTGAATGCCGTCGTTCACCTAGCTTGTTGGGAACACAAACTTTCTTTACAGTTGCAAATTACAATCCATACATATATATGGGTTGGTACTAGCTCCATCTGGTTGTTACAGTGAAAACTCCAGGAAATTTCAACCGGCACTAGGAAACAGACTGAGAAACCAGAGTAAAAGATTCTCCTGCAAACCGTTCAATTTGTGCTAGATGAACGAACGTCTCTCCACGTGCTCAGTTCTGAGAGATAATTGTGTGTGTAAGCCGTCCTTCACTTAGCTTGTTGGCAACACAATGTTCCTTTTCAGTTGCAAACTACACTCCATACATATATATGGCTTGGAACTAGCTCCAACTCGGTTTTACAGGGATAACTGCAGGAAAATCAAACCGGCACTAGGAAACAGACTGAGAAACCACAGAAAAGATTCTCCTGTAAACCGTTACCTTTGTGCTAGATGAACAATCGTCTCTCCACATACTAAGTTCTGAGTGATAAATGTGTATGAATGCCGTCCTTCAACTAGCTTGTTGGGAACACAAAGTTTCTTTTCAGTTGCATACTTCACTCCATAAATATATATGGATTTGTACAAGCTCCAACTGGTTTTTACAGTGAAAACTGCAGGAACTTCAAACCGGCACTAGGAAATAGACTGAGAAAACAGAGTAAAAGTTTCTCCTGCTACCCGTTCCCTTTGTGCTAGATGAACGAACGTCTCTCCAAATGCTCAGTTCTGAGAGATAAGTGTGGGTGAAAGCCGTCCTTCACCTAGCTTGTTGGCAACACAAAGTTTCTTTTTACTACAAACCACACTCCATACATATATATGGTTTGGTATTAGCTCAAATTCGTTTTTACAGAGATAATTGCATGAACATCAAACCGGCACTAGGAAATAAACTGAGAAACCAGAGTAAAAGTTTCTCCTGCAACCCGTTCCCATTTTGCTAGATGAACGAACGTCTCTCCACATGCTAAGTTCTGAGTGATAAGTGTGTGTGAATGCCGTCCTACACCTAGCTTGTTGAGAACAGAAAGTTTCTTTTCATTTGCAAACTACACTCCATAAATATATATGGATTTGTACTAGCTCCAACTCGTTTTTACAGTGAATACTGCAGGAACTTCAAACCTGCACTAAGAAACAGACTGAGAAACCAGATTAAAAGTTTCTCCTGCAACCCGTTCCATTTGTGCTAGATGAACGAACGTCTCTACATATGCTCAGTTCTGAGAGATAATTGTGGGTGAAAGCCGTCCTTCACCTAGCTTGTTGGCAAAATAAAGTTCCTTTTCAGTTGAAAACTACACTCCATATATATATATGGGTTGGTACTAGCTCCAAAACTTTTTTACAGTGAAAATTGCAGGAAAATCAAATTGGCACTAGGAAACAGACTGAGAAACCAGAGTAAAATTTTCTCCTGCAAACCGTTCCCTTTGTGCTAGATGAACGAACGTCTCTCCACATGCTAAGTTCTGAGTGATAAGTGTGTATGAATGCCGTCCTTCACCTAGCTTGTTGGCAACACAAAGTTGCTTTTCAGTTGCTAAATTCACTCCATAAATATATATGGATTTGAACTAGCTCCAAATGTTTTTTACAGTGAAAATTGCAGGAACTTCAAACCGGCACTAGGAAACAGACTGAGAAACCTGAGTAAAAGTTTCTCCTGCAACCCGTTCCCTTTTTGCTAGATGAACGAACGTCTCTCCACATACTCAGTTCTGAGTTATAAGTGTGTGTATAAGCCGTCCTTCACATAACTTGTTGGCAACACAAAGTTCCTTTTCATTTGCAAACTACACTCCATACATATATTAGGGTTGCTACTAGCTCCAACTCGGTTTTACAGTGATAACTGCAGGAAAAGCAAACCGGCACTAAGAAACAGACTGAGAAACCAGAGAAAAAGTTTCTCCTGCAACCCGTTCCCTTTGTGCTAGATGAACGAACGTCTCTCCACATGCTCAGATCTGAGAGATAAGTGTGTGTGAAAGCCTCGTTCACCTAGCTTGTTGGCAACACAAAGTTGCTTTTCAGTTGCAAACTACACTCCATACATATATATGGCTTGGTACTAGCTCCAACTCGGTTTTACAGTGATAAATGCAGGAACAGAAAACCGGCACTAGGAAACAGACATAAAGCAGAGTAATAGTTTCTCCTGCAAACCGTTTCCTTTGTGCTAGATGAACGAACGTCTCTTCACATGCTAAATTCTGAGTGATAAGTGTGTATGAATGCCGTCCTTCACCTAGCTTGTTTTGAATACAAAGATTCTTTTCAGTTGCAAACTACACTCCATAAATATATATGGACTTGTACTAGCTCCAACTGGTTTTCAAAAAGAAAACTGCAGGAACTTCAAACCGGTACTAGGAAACAGACTGAGAAACCAGAGTAAAAGTTTCTCCTGCAACCCGTTCCCTTTGTGCTGGATGAACGAACGTCTCTCCACATGCTCAGTTCTGAGAGATAATTGTGGGTGAAAGCCGTCCTTCACCTAGCTTGTTGGCAACAAAAAGTTTCTTTTTATTTGCAAAATACACTCCATACATATATATGGCTTGGTACTAACTCAAATTCGGTTTTACAGCGATAACTGCAGGAACATCATACCGGCACTAGGAAACAGACTGAGAAACCAGAGTAAAAGTTTCTCCTGCAACGCGTTCCATTTGTGCTAGATGAACGAACGTCTCTCCACATGCTCAATTCTGAGAGATCAGTGTGTGTGAAAGCCGTCCTTCACCTAGCTTGTTGGCAACACATAGTTCATTTTCATTTGCAAACTACAATCCTTACATATATATGTGTTGGTACTAGCTCCAACTGGTTTTTACAGAGAATACTGCAGGAACTTCAAACCGGCACTAGGAAACAGACTGAGAAACTAGAGTAAAATTTCTTCTGTAACAAATTCCCTTTGTGCTTGATGAACAAACTTCTCTCCACATGCTCATTTCTGAGAGATAAATGTGTGTGAATGCCGTCGTTCACCTAGCTTGTTGGGAACACAAACTTTCTTTACAGTTGCAAATTACAATCCATACATATATATGGGTTGGTACTAGCTCCATCTGGTTGTTACAGTGAAAACTCCAGGAAATTTCAACCGGCACTAGGAAACAGACTGAGAAACCAGAGTAAAAGATTCTCCTGCAAACCGTTCAATTTGTGCTAGATGAACGAACGTCTCTCCACGTGCTCAGTTCTGAGAGATAATTGTGTGTGTAAGCCGTCCTTCACTTAGCTTGTTGGCAACACAATGTTCCTTTTCAGTTGCAAACTACACTCCATACATATATATGGCTTGGAACTAGCTCCAACTCGGTTTTACAGGGATAACTGCAGGAAAATCAAACCGGCACTAGGAAACAGACTGAGAAACCACAGAAAAGATTCTCCTGTAAACCGTTACCTTTGTGCTAGATGAACAATCGTCTCTCCACATACTAAGTTCTGAGTGATAAATGTGTATGAATGCCGTCCTTCAACGAGCTTGTTGGGAACACAAAGTTTCTTTTCAGTTGCATACTTCACTCCATAAATATATATGGATTTGTACAAGCTCCAACTGGTTTTTACAGTGAAAACTGCAGGAACTTCAAACCGGCACTAGGAAATAGACTGAGAAAACAGAGTAAAAGTTTCTCCTGCTACCCGTTCCCTTTGTGCTAGATGAACGAACGTCTCTCCAAATGCTCAGTTCTGAGAGATAAGTGTGGGTGAAAGCCGTCCTTCACCTAGCTTGTTGGCAACACAAAGTTTCTTTTTACTACAAACCACACTCCATACATATATATGGTTTGGTATTAGCTCAAATTCGTTTTTACAGAGATAATTGCATGAACATCAAACCGGCACTAGGAAATAAACTGAGAAACCAGAGTAAAAGTTTCTCCTGCAACCCGTTCCCATTTTGCTAGATGAACGAACGTCTCTCCACATGCTAAGTTCTGAGTGATAAGTGTGTGTGAATGCCGTCCTACACCTAGCTTGTTGAGAACAGAAAGTTTCTTTTCATTTGCAAACTACACTCCATAAATATATATGGATTTGTACTAGCTCCAACTCGTTTTTACAGTGAATACTGCAGGAACTTCAAACCTGCACTAAGAAACAGACTGAGAAACCAGATTAAAAGTTTCTCCTGCAACCCGTTCCATTTGTGCTAGATGAACGAACGTCTCTACATATGCTCAGTTCTGAGAGATAATTGTGGGTGAAAGCCGTCCTTCACCTAGCTTGTTGGCAAAATAAAGTTCCTTTTCAGTTGAAAACTACACTCCATATATATATATGGGTTGGTACTAGCTCCAAAACTTTTTTACAGTGAAAATTGCAGGAAAATCAAATTGGCACTAGGAAACAGACTGAGAAACCAGAGTAAAATTTTCTCCTGCAAACCGTTCCCTTTGTGCTAGATGAACGAACGTCTCTCCACATGCTAAGTTCTGAGTGATAAGTGTGTATGAATGCCGTCCTTCACCTAGCTTGTTGGCAACACAAAGTTGCTTTTCAGTTGCTAAATTCACTCCATAAATATATATGGATTTGAACTAGCTCCAAATGTTTTTTACAGTGAAAATTGCAGGAACTTCAAACCGGCACTAGGAAACAGACTGAGAAACCTGAGTAAAAGTTTCTCCTGCAACCCGTTCCCTTTTTGCTAGATGAACGAACGTCTCTCCACATACTCAGTTCTGAGTTATAAGTGTGTGTATAAGCCGTCCTTCACATAACTTGTTGGCAACACAAAGTTCCTTTTCATTTGCAAACTACACTCCATACATATATTAGGGTTGCTACTAGCTCCAACTCGGTTTTACAGTGATAACTGCAGGAAAAGCAAACCGGCACTAAGAAACAGACTGAGAAACCAGAGAAAAAGTTTCTCCTGCAACCCGTTCCCTTTGTGCTAGATGAACGAACGTCTCTCCACATGCTCAGATCTGAGAGATAAGTGTGTGTGAAAGCCTCGTTCACCTAGCTTGTTGGCAACACAAAGTTGCTTTTCAGTTGCAAACTACACTCCATACATATATATGGCTTGGTACTAGCTCCAACTCGGTTTTACAGTGATAAATGCAGGAACAGAAAACCGGCACTAGGAAACAGACATAAAGCAGAGTAATAGTTTCTCCTGCAAACCGTTTCCTTTGTGCTAGATGAACGAACGTCTCTTCACATGCTAAATTCTGAGTGATAAGTGTGTATGAATGCCGTCCTTCACCTAGCTTGTTTTGAATACAAAGATTCTTTTCAGTTGCAAACTACACTCCATAAATATATATGGACTTGTACTAGCTCCAACTGGTTTTCAAAAAGAAAACTGCAGGAACTTCAAACCGGTACTAGGAAACAGACTGAGAAACCAGAGTAAAAGTTTCTCCTGCAACCCGTTCCCTTTGTGCTGGATGAACGAACGTCTCTCCACATGCTCAGTTCTGAGAGATAATTGTGGGTGAAAGCCGTCCTTCACCTAGCTTGTTGGCAACAAAAAGTTTCTTTTTATTTGCAAAATACACTCCATACATATATATGGCTTGGTACTAACTCAAATTCGGTTTTACAGCGATAACTGCAGGAACATCATACCGGCACTAGGAAACAGACTGAGAAACCAGAGTAAAAGTTTCTCCTGCAACGCGTTCCATTTGTGCTAGATGAACGAACGTCTCTCCACATGCTCAATTCTGAGAGATCAGTGTGTGTGAAAGCCGTCCTTCACCTAGCTTGTTGGCAACACATAGTTCATTTTCATTTGCAAACTACAATCCTTACATATATATGTGTTGGTACTAGCTCCAACTGGTTTTTACAGAGAATACTGCAGGAACTTCAAACCGGCACTAGGAAACAGACTGAGAAACTAGAGTAAAATTTCTTCTGTAACAAATTCCCTTTGTGCTTGATGAACAAACTTCTCTCCACATGCTCATTTCTGAGAGATAAATGTGTGTGAATGCCGTCGTTCACCTAGCTTGTTGGGAACACAAACTTTCTTTACAGTTGCAAATTACAATCCATACATATATATGGGTTGGTACTAGCTCCATCTGGTTGTTACAGTGAAAACTCCAGGAAATTTCAACCGGCACTAGGAAACAGACTGAGAAACCAGAGTAAAAGATTCTCCTGCAAACCGTTCAATTTGTGCTAGATGAACGAACGTCTCTCCACGTGCTCAGTTCTGAGAGATAATTGTGTGTGTAAGCCGTCCTTCACTTAGCTTGTTGGCAACACAATGTTCCTTTTCAGTTGCAAACTACACTCCATACATATATATGGCTTGGAACTAGCTCCAACTCGGTTTTACAGGGATAACTGCAGGAAAATCAAACCGGCACTAGGAAACAGACTGAGAAACCACAGAAAAGATTCTCCTGTAAACCGTTACCTTTGTGCTAGATGAACAATCGTCTCTCCACATACTAAGTTCTGAGTGATAAATGTGTATGAATGCCGTCCTTCAACGAGCTTGTTGGGAACACAAAGTTTCTTTTCAGTTGCATACTTCACTCCATAAATATATATGGATTTGTACAAGCTCCAACTGGTTTTACAGTGAAAACTGCAGGAACTTCAAACCGGCACTAGGAAATAGACTGAGAAAACAGAGTAAAAGTTTCTCCTGCTACCCGTTCCCTTTGTGCTAGATGAACGAACGTCTCTCCAAATGCTCAGTTCTGAGAGATAAGTGTGGGTGAAAGCCGTCCTTCACCTAGCTTGTTGGCAACACAAAGTTTCTTTTTACTACAAACCACACTCCATACATATATATGGTTTGGTATTAGCTCAAATTCGTTTTTACAGAGATAATTGCATGAACATCAAACCGGCACTAGGAAATAAACTGAGAAACCAGAGTAAAAGTTTCTCCTGCAACCCGTTCCCATTTTGCTAGATGAACGAACGTCTCTCCACATGCTAAGTTCTGAGTGATAAGTGTGTGTGAATGCCGTCCTACACCTAGCTTGTTGAGAACAGAAAGTTTCTTTTCATTTGCAAACTACACTCCATAAATATATATGGATTTGTACTAGCTCCAACTCGTTTTTACAGTGAATACTGCAGGAACTTCAAACCTGCACTAAGAAACAGACTGAGAAACCAGATTAAAAGTTTCTCCTGCAACCCGTTCCATTTGTGCTAGATGAACGAACGTCTCTACATATGCTCAGTTCTGAGAGATAATTGTGGGTGAAAGCCGTCCTTCACCTAGCTTGTTGGCAAAATAAAGTTCCTTTTCAGTTGAAAACTACACTCCATATATATATATGGGTTGGTACTAGCTCCAAAACTTTTTTACAGTGAAAATTGCAGGAAATCAAATTGGCACTAGGAAACAGACTGAGAAACCAGAGTAAAATTTTCTCCTGCAAACCGTTCCCTTTGTGCTAGATGAACGAACGTCTCTCCACATGCTAAGTTCTGAGTGATAAGTGTGTATGAATGCCGTCCTTCACCTAGCTTGTTGGCAACACAAAGTTGCTTTTCAGTTGCTAAATTCACTCCATAAATATATATGGATTTGAACTAGCTCCAAATGTTTTTTACAGTGAAAATTGCAGGAACTTCAAACCGGCACTAGGAAACAGACTGAGAAACCTGAGTAAAAGTTTCTCCTGCAACCCGTTCCCTTTTTGCTAGATGAACGAACGTCTCTCCACATACTCAGTTCTGAGTTATAAGTGTGTGTATAAGCCGTCCTTCACATAACTTGTTGGCAACACAAAGTTCCTTTTCATTTGCAAACTACACTCCATACATATATTAGGGTTGCTACTAGCTCCAACTCGGTTTTACAGTGATAACTGCAGGAAAAGCAAACCGGCACTAAGAAACAGACTGAGAAACCAGAGAAAAAGTTTCTCCTGCAACCCGTTCCCTTTGTGCTAGATGAACGAACGTCTCTCCACATGCTCAGATCTGAGAGATAAGTGTGTGTGAAAGCCTCGTTCACCTAGCTTGTTGGCAACACAAAGTTGCTTTTCAGTTGCAAACTACACTCCATACATATATATGGCTTGGTACTAGCTCCAACTCGGTTTTACAGTGATAAATGCAGGAACAGAAAACCGGCACTAGGAAACAGACATAAAGCAGAGTAATAGTTTCTCCTGCAAACCGTTTCCTTTGTGCTAGATGAACGAACGTCTCTTCACATGCTAAATTCTGAGTGATAAGTGTGTATGAATGCCGTCCTTCACCTAGCTTGTTTTGAATACAAAGATTCTTTTCAGTTGCAAACTACACTCCATAAATATATATGGACTTGTACTAGCTCCAACTGGTTTTCAAAAAGAAAACTGCAGGAACTTCAAACCGGTACTAGGAAACAGACTGAGAAACCAGAGTAAAAGTTTCTCCTGCAACCCGTTCCCTTTGTGCTGGATGAACGAACGTCTCTCCACATGCTCAGTTCTGAGAGATAATTGTGGGTGAAAGCCGTCCTTCACCTAGCTTGTTGGCAACAAAAAGTTTCTTTTTATTTGCAAAATACACTCCATACATATATATGGCTTGGTACTAACTCAAATTCGGTTTTACAGCGATAACTGCAGGAACATCATACCGGCACTAGGAAACAGACTGAGAAACCAGAGTAAAAGTTTCTCCTGCAACGCGTTCCATTTGTGCTAGATGAACGAACGTCTCTCCACATGCTCAATTCTGAGAGATCAGTGTGTGTGAAAGCCGTCCTTCACCTAGCTTGTTGGCAACACATAGTTCATTTTCATTTGCAAACTACAATCCTTACATATATATGTGTTGGTACTAGCTCCAACTGGTTTTTACAGAGAATACTGCAGGAACTTCAAACCGGCACTAGGAAACAGACTGAGAAACTAGAGTAAAATTTCTTCTGTAACAAATTCCCTTTGTGCTTGATGAACAAACTTCTCTCCACATGCTCATTTCTGAGAGATAAATGTGTGTGAATGCCGTCGTTCACCTAGCTTGTTGGGAACACAAACTTTCTTTACAGTTGCAAATTACAATCCATACATATATATGGGTTGGTACTAGCTCCATCTGGTTGTTACAGTGAAAACTCCAGGAAATTTCAACCGGCACTAGGAAACAGACTGAGAAACCAGAGTAAAAGATTCTCCTGCAAACCGTTCAATTTGTGCTAGATGAACGAACGTCTCTCCACGTGCTCAGTTCTGAGAGATAATTGTGTGTGTAAGCCGTCCTTCACTTAGCTTGTTGGCAACACAATGTTCCTTTTCAGTTGCAAACTACACTCCATACATATATATGGCTTGGAACTAGCTCCAACTCGGTTTTACAGGGATAACTGCAGGAAAATCAAACCGGCACTAGGAAACAGACTGAGAAACCACAGAAAAGATTCTCCTGTAAACCGTTACCTTTGTGCTAGATGAACAATCGTCTCTCCACATACTAAGTTCTGAGTGATAAATGTGTATGAATGCCGTCCTTCAACGAGCTTGTTGGGAACACAAAGTTTCTTTTCAGTTGCATACTTCACTCCATAAATATATATGGATTTGTACAAGCTCCAACTGGTTTTTACAGTGAAAACTGCAGGAACTTCAAACCGGCACTAGGAAATAGACTGAGAAAACAGAGTAAAAGTTTCTCCTGCTACCCGTTCCCTTTGTGCTAGATGAACGAACGTCTCTCCAAATGCTCAGTTCTGAGAGATAAGTGTGGGTGAAAGCCGTCCTTCACCTAGCTTGTTGGCAACACAAAGTTTCTTTTTACTACAAACCACACTCCATACATATATATGGTTTGGTATTAGCTCAAATTCGTTTTTACAGAGATAATTGCATGAACATCAAACCGGCACTAGGAAATAAACTGAGAAACCAGAGTAAAAGTTTCTCCTGCAACCCGTTCCCATTTTGCTAGATGAACGAACGTCTCTCCACATGCTAAGTTCTGAGTGATAAGTGTGTGTGAATGCCGTCCTACACCTAGCTTGTTGAGAACAGAAAGTTTCTTTTCATTTGCAAACTACACTCCATAAATATATATGGATTTGTACTAGCTCCAACTCGTTTTTACAGTGAATACTGCAGGAACTTCAAACCTGCACTAAGAAACAGACTGAGAAACCAGATTAAAAGTTTCTCCTGCAACCCGTTCCATTTGTGCTAGATGAACGAACGTCTCTACATATGCTCAGTTCTGAGAGATAATTGTGGGTGAAAGCCGTCCTTCACCTAGCTTGTTGGCAAAATAAAGTTCCTTTTCAGTTGAAAACTACACTCCATATATATATATGGGTTGGTACTAGCTCCAAAACTTTTTTACAGTGAAATTTGCAGGAAAATCAAATTGGCACTAGGAAACAGACTGAGAAACCAGAGTAAAATTTTCTCCTGCAAACCGTTCCCTTTGTGCTAGATGAACGAACGTCTCTCCACATGCTAAGTTCTGAGTGATAAGTGTGTATGAATGCCGTCCTTCACCTAGCTTGATGGCAACACAAAGTTGCTTTTCAGTTGCTAAATTCACTCCATAAATATATATGGATTTGAACTAGCTCCAAATGTTTTTTACAGTGAAAATTGCAGGAACTTCAAACCGGCACTAGGAAACAGACTGAGAAACCTGAGTAAAAGTTTCTCCTGCAACCCGTTCCCTTTTTGCTAGATGAACGAACGTCTCTCCACATACTCAGTTCTGAGTTATAAGTGTGTGTATAAGCCGTCCTTCACATAACTTGTTGGCAACACAAAGTTCCTTTTCAGTTGCAAACTACACTCCATACATATATTAGGGTTGCTACTAGCTCCAACTCGGTTTTACAGTGATAACTGCAGGAAAATCAAACCGGCACTAAGAAACAGACTGAGAAACCAGAGAAAAAGTTTCTCCTGCAACCCGTTCCCTTTGTGCTAGATGAACGAACGTCTCTCCACATGCTCAGATCTGAGAGATAAGTGTGTGTGAAAGCCTCGTTCACCTAGCTTGTTGGCAACACAAAGTTGCTTTTCAGTTGCAAACTACACTCCATAGATATATATGGCTTGGTACTAGCTCCAAGTCGGTTTTACAGTGATAAATGCAGGAACAGAATACCGGCACTAGGAAAAGGACATAAAGCAGAGTAATAGTTTCTCCTGCAAACCGTTTCCTTTGTGCTAGATGAACGAACGTCTCTTCACATGCTAAGTTCTGAGTGATAAGTGTGTATGAATGCCGTCCTTCACCTAGCTTGTTTTGAATACAAAGATTCTTTTCAGTTGCAAACTACACTCCATAAATATATATGGACTTGTACTAGCTCCAACTGGTTTTCAAAAAGAAAACTGCAGGAACTTCAAACCGGTACTAGGAAACAGACTGAGAAACAAGAGTATAAGTTTCTCCTGCAACCCGTTCCCTTTGTGCTAGATGAACGAACGTCTCTCCACATGCTCAGTTCTGAGAGATAATTGAGTGTGAAAGCCGTCCTTCAGCTAACTTGTTGGCAATACAAAGTTCCTTTTCAGTTGCGAACTACACTCCATACATATATATGGATTGGTACTAGCACCAACACATTTTTAAAGTGAAAAATGCAGGAAATTCAAATCGTCACTAGGAAACAGACTGAGAAACCAGAGTAAAATTTTCTCCTGAAACCCATTCCATTTGTGCTAGATGAACGAAAGTCTCTCCACATGTTAAGTTCTGAGTGATATGTGTGTATGAATGCCATCCTTCACATTGCTTGTTGGGAACACAAAGATTCAGTTGCAAACTTCACTCCATAAATATATATGGATTTGTACTAGCTCCAACTGGTTTTTACAGTGAAAACTGCAGAAACTTCTAACCGGCACTAGGAAACATACTGAGAAACCAGAGAAAAGTTTCTCCTGCAACCCTTTCCCTTTGTGCTAGATGAACGAACGTCTCTCCACATGCTAAGTTCTGAGTGATAAATGTGTATGAAAGCCGTCCTTCACCTAGCTTGTTGGGAACAAAAAGATTCTTTTCAGTTGCAAACTTCACTCCCTAAATATATATGGATTTGAACTAGCTCCAAATGATATTTACAGTGAAAATTGCAGGAACTTCAAACCGGCACTCTGAAACAGACTGAGAAACCAGAGTAAAAGTTTCTCCTACAACCCGTTCCCTTTGTGCTAGATGAACGAACGTCTCTCCACATGCTCACTTCTGAGAGATAAGTGTGTGTGTAAGCCGTCCTTCACATAGCTTGTTGGCAACACAAAGTTCCTTTTCAGTTGCAAACTACACTCCATACATATATAAAGGTTGCTACTAGCTCCAACTCGGTTTTACAGTGATAACTGCAGGAAAATCAAACCGCCACTAAGAAACAGACTGAGAAACCAGAGTAAAAGTTTCTCCTGCAATCCGTTCCCTTTTTGCTGGATGAACGAACGTCTCTCCACATGCTCAGATCTGAGAGATAAGTGTGTGTGAAAGCCGTCGTTCACCTAGCTTTTTGGCAACACAAAGTTGCTTTTCAGTTGCAAACTACACTCCATACATATATATGGCTTGGTACTAGCTCCAACTCGGTTTTTCTGTGATAAATGCAGGAACATAAAACCGGCACTAGGAAACAGACATAGAAACCAGAGTAATAGTTTCTCCTGCAAACCTTTTCCTTAGTGCTAGATGAACGAACGTCTCTTCACATGCTAAGATCTGAGTGAAAAGTGTGTATGAATACCGTTCTTCACTTAGCTTGTTTTGAACACAAAGATTCTTTTCATTTACAAACTACACTCCAAAATATATATGGATTTGTACTAGCTCCAATTGGTTTTCAAAGTGAAAACTGCAGGAACTTCAAACCGGGTACTAGGAAACAGACTGAGAAACCAGAGTAAAAGTTTCTCCTGCAAACCATTCCCTTTTTGCTAGAAGAACGAAAGTCTCCCCACATGCCCAGTTCTGGGAGATATGTGTGTGTGAAAGCCGGTCTTCACCTAGCTTGTTGGCAAAACAAAGTTCCTTTTCATTTGCAAACTACACTCCATAAATATATATGGGTTGGTACTAGCTCCACCTGGTTTTTACAGTGAATACTGCAGGAACTTCAAACCGGCACTAGGAAACAGACTGAGAAACCAGAGTAATAGTTTCCCCTGCAACCGTTCCATTTGTGCTAGATGAACGAACGTCTCTCCACATGCTCATTTCTGAGAGATAAATGTGTGTGAAAGCTGTCCTTTAGCTAGCTTGTTGGCAACACAAAGTTCCTTTTCAGTTGCAAACTACACTCCATACATATATATGGTTTGGTACCAGCTCCAACACATTTTTAAAATGAAAAATGCTGGAAATTCAAACCAGCACTAGGAAACTGACTGAGAAACCAGAGTAAAAGTTTCTCCTTCAACCCGTTCCCTTTGTGCTGGATGAACGAACGTCTCTCCACATGCTCATTTCTGAGAGATATTTGTGGGTGAAAGCCGTCTTTCACCTAGCTTGTTGGCAACAAAAAGTTTCTTTTCATTTGCAAAATACACTCCATACATATATATGGCTTGGTACTAACTCAAATTCGGTTTTACAGTGATAACTGCAGGAACATCAAACCGGCACTAGGAAACAGACTGAGAAACCAGAGTAAAATTTTCTCTTGTATCCCGTTCCATTTGTGCTAGATGAACGAAAGTCTCTCCACGTGCTCAGTTCGGAGAGACAAGTGTGTGTGTAAGCCGTCATTCACCTAGCTTGTTGGCAACATAAAGTTCCTTTTCAGTTGCAAACTACCATCCATACATATAAATGGGTTGGTACTAGCTCCAACACTTTTTACAGTGAAAATTGCAGGAAAATCAAATTGGCACTAAGAAACAGACTGAGAAACCAGAATAAAAGTTTCTCCTGCAACCCGTTCCCTTTGTGCTAGATGAACGAACGTCTCTCCACATGCTAAGTTCTGAGTGATAAGTGTGTATGAATGCCGTCCTTCACCTAGCTTGTTGGGAACAAAAAGTTACTTTTCAGTTGCTAACTTCACTCCGTAATTATATATGGATTTGTAGTAGCTCCAAATGGTTTTTACAGTGAAAATTGCAGGAACTTCAAACCGGCACTAGGAAACAGACTGAGAAACCTGAGTAAAAGTTTCTCCTGCAACCCGTTCCCTTTTTGCTAGATGAACGAACGTCTCTCCACATACTCAGTTCTGAGTGATAAGTGTGTGTGTAAGCCGTCCTTCACATAACTTGTTGGCAACACAAAGTTCCTTTTCAGTTGCAAACTACACTCCATACATATATTAGGGTTGCTACTAGCTCCAACTCGGTTTTACAGTGATAACTGCAGGAAAATCAAACCGGCACTAAGAAACAGACTGAGAAACCATAGAAAAAGTTTCTCCTGCAACCCGTTCCCTTTGTGCTAGATGAACGAACGTCTCTCCACATGCTCAGATCTGAGAGATAAGTGTGTGTGAAAGCCTCGTTCACCTAGCTTGTTGGCAACACAAAGTTGCTTTTCAGTTGCAAACTACACTCCATACATATATATGGCTTGGTACTAGCTCCAACTCGGTTTTACAGTGATAAATGCAGGAACAGAAAACCGGCACTAGGAAACAGACATAAAGCAGAGTAATAGTTTCTCCTGCAAACCTTTTCCTTTGTGCTAGATGAACGAACGTCTCTTCACATGCTCAGATCTGAGAGATAAGTGTGTGTGAAAGCCGTCCTTCACCTAGCTTGTTGGCAACACAAAGTTCATTTTCATTTGCAAACTACACTCTATACATATATATGGGTTGGTACTAGCTCCAACTGGTTTTTACAGAGAATACTGCAGGAACTTCAAACCGGCACTAGGAAACAGACTTAGAAACCAGAGTATAATTTCTCCTGGAACAAATTCCCTTTGTGCTTGTTGAACAAACTTCTCTCCACATGCTCATTTCTGAGAGATAAATGTGTGTGAATGCCGTCGTTCACCTTGCTTGTTGGGAACACAAACTTTCTTTACAGTTGTAAATTACAATCCATACATATATATGGGTTGGTACTAGCTCCAACTCTGTTTTACAGGGATAACTGCAGGAAAATCAAACCGGCACTAGGAATCAGACTGAGAAACCAGAGTAAAAGATTCTCCTGAAACCCGTTCCCTTTGTGCTAGATGAACGAAAGTCTCTCCACATGCTAAGTTCTGAGTGATATGTGTGTATGAATGCCGACCTTCACATAGCTTGCTGGGAACACAAAGTTTCTTTTCAGTTGCATACTACACTCCATAAATATATATGGATTTGTACTAGCTCCAATTGGTTTTCAAAGTGAAAACTGCAGGAACTTCAAACCGGCACTAAGAAACAGACTGAGAAACCAGAGTAAAAGTTCCTCCTGCAAACCATTCCCTTTGTGCTACAAGAACGAATGTCTCCCCACATGCCCAGTTCTGTGAGATAAGTGTGTGTGAAAGCCGTTCTTCAACTAGCTTGTTGGCAAAACAAAGTTCCTTTTCATTTGCAAACTACACTCCATACATATATATGGGTTGGTACTAGCTCCACCTGGATTTTACAGTGAATACTGCAGGAAATTCAAACCGGCACTAGGAAACAAACTGAGATACCAGAGTAAAATTTTTTCCTGCAACCCATTCCCTTTGTGCTAGATGAACGAACGTCTCTCCACGTGCTCGTTTCTGAGAGACAAGTGTGTGGGAAAGCTGTCCTTTAGCTAGCTTGTTGGCAACACAAAGTTCCTTTTCAGTTGCAAACTACACTCCATACATATATATGGATTGGTACTAGCTCAAACATATTTTTAAAATGAAAAATGCTGGAACATCAAACCGGCACTAGGAAACAGACTGAGAAACCAGAGTAAAAGTTTCCCATGCAACGCGTTCCATTTGTGCTAGATGAACGAACGTCACTTCACATGCTCAATTCTGAGAGATAAGTGTGTGTGAAAGCCGTCCTTCACCTAGCTTGTTGGCAACACAAAGTTCATTTTCATTTGCAAACTACACTTCATATATATATATGGGTTGGTACTAGCTCCAACTGGTTTTTACAGAGAATACTGCAGGAACTTCAAACCGGCACTAGGAAACAGACTGAGAAACCAGAGTAAAAGTTTCTCCTGCAACCCGTTCCCTTTGTGCTATATGAACGAACGTCTCTCCACATACTAATTTCTGAGTGATAAGTGTGTATGAATGCCGTCCTTCAACTAGCTTGTTGGGAACAAAAAGTTTCTTTTCAGTTGCAAACTTCACTCCGTAAATATATATGGATTTGAATTAGCTCCAAATGATTTTTACAGTGAAAATTGCAGGAACTTCAAACCGGCACTAGGAAACAGACTGAGAAACCTGAGTAAAACTTTCTCCTGCAACCCGTTCCCTTTTTGCTAGATGAACGAACGTCTCTCCACATGCTCAAATCTGAGAGATAAGTGTGTGTGAAAGCCTCGTTCACCTAGCTTGTTGGCAACACAAAGTTGCTTTTCAGTTGCAAACTACACTCCATACCTATATATGGCTTGGTACTAGCTCCAATCGGTTTTTCAGTGATAAATGCAGGAACATAAAACCGGCACTAGGAAACAGACATAGAAAGCAGAGTAATAGTTTCTCCTACAAACCGTTTCCTTTGTGCTAGATGAACGAACGTCTCTTCACATGCTAAGTTCTGAGTGATAAGTGTGTATGAATGCCGTCCTTCACCTAGCTTGTTTTGAACACAAAGATAGTTTTCAGTTGCAAACTACACTCCATAAATATATATGGACTTGTACTAGCTCCAACTGTTTTTCAAAAAGAAAACTGCAAGAACTTCAAAAGAGTACTAGGAAACAGACTGAGAAACAACAGTAAAAGTTTCTCCTGCAATCCGTTCCCTTTGTGCTAGATGAACGAACGTCTCTCCACATGCTCAGCTCAGAGAGATAAATGAGTGTGAAAGCCGTCCTTCAGCTAACTTGTTGGCAACACAAAGTTCCTTTTCAGTTGCAAACTACACTCCATACATATATAAGGATTGGTACTAGCTCCAACACATTTTTAAAGTGAAAAATGCAGGAACTTCAAACCGGCACTAGGAAACAGACTGAGAAACCAGAGGAAAAGTTTCTCCTGCAACCCGTTCCCTTTTTGCTGGATGAACGAACGTCTCTCCACATGCTCAGTTCTGAGAGATAAGTGTGTGTGTAAGCCGTTCTTCACATAGCTTGTTGGCAACACAAAGTTCCTTTTCAGTTGCAAACTACAATCCATACATATATAATGGTTGCGATTAGCTCCAACTCGGTTTTACAGGGATAACTGCAGGAAAATCAAACCGGCACTAAGAAACAGACTGAGAAAACAGAGTAAAAGTTTCTCCTGCAACCCGTTCCCTTTGTGCTGGATGAACGAACGTCTCTCCACATGCTCAGTTCTGAGAGATAATTGTGGGTGAAAGCCATCCTTCACTTAGCTTGTTGGCAACAAAAAGTTTCTTTTTATTTGCAAAATACACTCCATACATATATATGGCTTGATACTATCTCAAATTCGATTTTACAGTGATAACTGCAGGAACATCAAACCGGCACTAGGAAACAGACTGAGAAACCAGAGTAAAAGTTTCTCCTGCAAACCATTCCCTTTGTGCTAGAAGAACGAATGTCCCCCCGCATGCCCAGTTCTGGGAGATAAGTGTGTGTGAAAGCCGTTCTTCACCTAGCTTTTTGGCAAAACATAGTTCCTTTTCATTTTCAAACTACACTCCATACATATATATGGGTTGGTACTAGCTCCAACTCGGTTTTTACAGTGTTTACTGCAGGAACTTCAAACCGGCACTAGGAAACAGACTGAGAAACCAGAGTAAAAGTTCCTCCTGCAAACCATTCCCTTTGTGCTACAAGAACGAATGTCTCCCCACATGCCCAGTTCTGTGAGATAAGTGTGTGTGAAAGCCGTTCTTCAACTAGCTTGTTGGCAAAACAAAGTTCCTTTTCATTTGCAAACTACACTCCATACATATATATGGGTTGGTACTAGCTCCACCTGGATTTTACAGTGAATACTGCAGGAAATTCAAACCGGCACTAGGAAACAAACTGAGATACCAGAGTAAAATTTTTTCCTGCAACCCATTCCCTTTGTGCTAGATGAACGAACGTCTCTCCACGTGCTCGTTTCTGAGAGACAAGTGTGTGGGAAAGCTGTCCTTTAGCTAGCTTGTTGGCAACACAAAGTTCCTTTTCAGTTGCAAACTACACTCCATACATATATATGGATTGGTACTAGCTCAAACATATTTTTAAAATGAAAAATGCTGGAACATCAAACCGGCACTAGGAAACAGACTGAGAAACCAGAGTAAAAGTTTCCCATGCAACGCGTTCCATTTGTGCTAGATGAACGAACGTCACTTCACATGCTCAATTCTGAGAGATAAGTGTGTGTGAAAGCCGTCCTTCACCTAGCTTGTTGGCAACACAAAGTTCATTTTCATTTGCAAACTACACTTCATATATATATATGGGTTGGTACTAGCTCCAACTGGTTTTTACAGAGAATACTGCAGGAACTTCAAACCGGCACTAGGAAACAGACTGAGAAACCAGAGTAAAGTTTCTCCTGCAACCCGTTCCCTTTGTGCTATATGAACGAACGTCTCTCCACATACTAATTTCTGAGTGATAAGTGTGTATGAATGCCGTCCTTCAACTAGCTTGTTGGGAACAAAAAGTTTCTTTTCAGTTGCAAACTTCACTCCGTAAATATATATGGATTTGAATTAGCTCCAAATGATTTTTACAGTGAAAATTGCAGGAACTTCAAACCGGCACTAGGAAACAGACTGAGAAACCTGAGTAAAACTTTCTCCTGCAACCCGTTCCCTTTTTGCTAGATGAACGAACGTCTCTCCACATGCTCAAATCTGAGAGATAAGTGTGTGTGAAAGCCTCGTTCACCTAGCTTGTTGGCAACACAAAGTTGCTTTTCAGTTGCAAACTACACTCCATACCTATATATGGCTTGGTACTAGCTCCAATCGGTTTTTCAGTGATAAATGCAGGAACATAAAACCGGCACTAGGAAACAGACATAGAAAGCAGAGTAATAGTTTCTCCTGCAAACCGTTTCCTTTGTGCTAGATGAACGAACGTCTCTTCACATGCTAAGTTCTGAGTGATAAGTGTGTATGAATGCCGTCCTTCACCTAGCTTGTTTTGAACACAAAGATAGTTTTCAGTTGCAAACTACACTCCATAAATATATATGGACTTGTACTAGCTCCAACTGTTTTTCAAAAAGAAAACTGCAAGAACTTCAAAAGAGTACTAGGAAACAGACTGAGAAACAACAGTAAAAGTTTCTCCTGCAATCCGTTCCCTTTGTGCTAGATGAACGAACGTCTCTCCACATGCTCAGCTCAGAGAGATAAATGAGTGTGAAAGCCGTCCTTCAGCTAACTTGTTGGCAACACAAAGTTCCTTTTCAGTTGCAAACTACACTCCATACATATATAAGGATTGGTACTAGCTCCAACACATTTTTAAAGTGAAAAATGCAGGAACTTCAAACCGGCACTAGGAAACAGACTGAGAAACCAGAGGAAAAGTTTCTCCTGCAACCCGTTCCCTTTTTGCTGGATGAACGAACGTCTCTCCACATGCTCAGTTCTGAGAGATAAGTGTGTGTGTAAGCCGTTCTTCACATAGCTTGTTGGCAACACAAAGTTCCTTTTCAGTTGCAAACTACAATCCATACATATATAATGGTTGCGATTAGCTCCAACTCGGTTTTACAGGGATAACTGCAGGAAAATCAAACCGGCACTAAGAAACAGACTGAGAAAACAGAGTAAAAGTTTCTCCTGCAACCCGTTCCCTTTGTGCTGGATGAACGAACGTCTCTCCACATGCTCAGTTCTGAGAGATAATTGTGGGTGAAAGCCATCCTTCACTTAGCTTGTTGGCAACAAAAAGTTTCTTTTTATTTGCAAAATACACTCCATACATATATATGGCTTGATACTATCTCAAATTCGATTTTACAGTGATAACTGCAGGAACATCAAACCGGCACTAGGAAACAGACTGAGAAACCAGAGTAAAAGTTTCTCCTGCAAACCATTCCCTTTGTGCTAGAAGAACGAATGTCCCCCCGCATGCCCAGTTCTGGGAGATAAGTGTGTGTGAAAGCCGTTCTTCACCTAGCTTTTTGGCAAAACATAGTTCCTTTTCATTTTCAAACTACACTCCATACATATATATGGGTTGGTACTAGCTCCAACTCGGTTTTTACAGTGTTTACTGCAGGAACTTCAAACCGGCACTAGGAAACAGACTGAGAAATCAGAGTAAAAGTTTCTCCTGCAACCCGTTCCCTTTGTGCTAGATGAACGAACGTCTCTCCACATGCTCATTTCTGAGAGATAAATTTGTGTGAAAGCTGTCCTTTAGCTAGCTTGTTGGCAACACAAAGTTCCTTTTCAGTTGCAAACTACACTCCATACATATATATGGATTGGTACCAGCTCCAACACATTTTTAAAATGAAAAATGCAGGAACTTCAAAACGGCACTAGGAAACAGACTGAGAAACCAGAGTAAAAGTTTCTCCTGCAACCCGTTCCCTTTGTGCTGGATGAACGAACGTCTCTCCACATGCTCAGTTCTGAGAGATAAGTGTGTGTGAAAGCCGTTCTTCACCTAGCTTTTTGGCAAAACATAGTTCCTTTTCATTTGCAAACTACAATCCATACATATATATGTGTTGGTACTAGCTCCAACTGGTTTTTACAGAGAATACTGCAGGAACTTCAAACCGGCACTAGGAAACAGACTGAGAAACTAGAGTAAAATTTCTTCTGTAACAAATTCCCTTTGTGCTTGATGAACAAACTTCTCTCCACATGCTCATTTCTGAGAGATAAATGTGTGTGAATGCCGTCGTTCACCTAGCTTGTTGGGAACACAAACTTTCTTTACAGTTGCAAATTACAATCCATACATATATATGGGTTGGTACTACCTCCATCTGGTTGTTACAGTGAAAACTCCAGGAAATTTCAACCGGCACTAGGAAACAGACTGAGAAACCAGAGTAAAAGATTCTCCTGCAAACCGTTCAATTTGTGCTAGATGAACGAACGTCTCTCCACGTGCTCAGTTCTGAGAGATAAGTGTGTGTGTAAGCCGTCCTTCACCTAGCTTGTTGGCAACACAATGTTCCTTTTCAGTTGCAAACTACACTCCATACATATATATGGCTTGGTAGTAGCTCCAACTCGGTTTTATAGGGCTAACTGCAGGAAAATCAAACCGGCACTAGGAAACAGACTGAGAAACCACAGAAAAGATTCTCCTGTAAACCGTTACCTTTGTGCTAGATGAACAATCGTCTCTCCACATACTAAGTTCTGAGTGATAAGTGTGTATGAATGCCGTCCTTCAACTAGCTTGTTGGGAACACAAAGTTTCTTTTCAGTTGCATACTTCACTCCATAAATATATATGGATTTGTACAAGCTCCAACTGGTTTTTACAGTGAAAACTGCAGGAACTTCAAACCGGCACTAGGAAATAGACTGAGAAAACAGAGTAAAAGTTTCTCCTGCAAACCGTTCCCTTTGTGCTAGATGAACGAACGTCTCTCCAAATGCTCAGTTCTTAGAGATAAGTGTGGGTGAAAGCCGTCCTTCACCTAGCTTGTTGGCAACACAAAGTTTCTTTTTACTACAAACCACACTCCATACATATATATGGTTTGGTATTAGCTCAAATTCGTTTTTACAGAGATAATTGCATGAACATCAAACCGGCACTAGGAAATAAACTGAGAAACCAGAGTAAAAGTTTCTCCTGCAACCCGTTCCCATTTTGCTAGATGAACGAACGTCTCTCCACATGCTAAGTTCTGAGTGATAAGTGTGTGTGAATGCCGTCCTACACCTAGCTTGTTGAGAACAGAAAGTTTCTTTTCATTTGCAAACTACACTCCATAAATATATATGGATTTGTACTAGCTCCAACTCGTTTTTACAGTGAATACTGCAGGAACTTCAAACCTGCACTAAGAAACAGACTGAGAAACCAGATTAAAAGTTTCTCCTGCAACCCGTTCCATTTGTGCTAGATGAACGAACGTCTCTACATATGCTCAGTTCTGAGAGATAATTGTGGGTGAAAGCCGTCCTTCACCTAGCTTGTTGGCAAAATAAAGTTCCTTTTCAGTTGAAAACTACACTCCATATATATATATGGGTTGGTACTAGCTCCAAAACTTTTTTACAGTGAAAATTGCAGGAAAATCAAATTGGCACTAGGAAACAGACTGAGAAACCAGAGTAAAATTTTCTCCTGCAAACCGTTCCCTTTGTGCTAGATGAACGAACGTCTCTCCACATGCTAAGTTCTGAGTGATAAGTGTGTATGAATGCCGTCCTTCACCTAGCTTGTTGGCAACACAAAGTTGCTTTTCAGTTGCTAAATTCACTCCGTAAATATATATGGATTTGAACTAGCTCCAAATGTTTTTTACAGTGAAAATTGCAGGAACTTCAAACAGGCACTAGGAAACAGACTGAGAAACCTGAGTAAAAGTTTCTCCTGCAACCCGTTCCCTTTTTGCTAGATGAACGAACGTCTCTCCACATACTCAGTTCTGAGTTATAAGTGTGTGTATAAGCCGTCCTTCACATAACTTGTTGGCAACACAAAGTTCCTTTTCAGTTGCAAATTACACTCCATACATATATTAGGGTTGCTACTAGCTCCAACTCGGTTTTACAGTGATAACTGCAGGAAAATCAAACCGGCACTAAGAAACAGACTGAGAAACCAGAGAAAAAGTTTCTCCTGCAACCCGTTCCCTTTGTGCTAGATGAACGAACGTCTCTCCACATGCTCAGATCTGAGAGATAAGTGTGTGTGAAAGCCTCGTTCACCTAGCTTGTTGGCAACACAAAGTTGCTTTTCAGTTGCAAACTACACTCCATACATATATATGGCTTGGTACTAGCTCCAACTCGGTTTAACAGTGATAAATGCAGGAACAGAAAACCGGCACTAGGAAACAGACATAAAGCAGAGTAATAGTTTCTCCTGCAAACCGTTTCCTTTGTGCTAGATGAACGAACGTCTCTTCACATGCTAAGTTCTGAGTGATAAGTGTGTATGAATGCCGTCCTTCACCTAGCTTGTTTTGAATACAAAGATTCTTTTCAGTTGCAAACTACACTCCATAAATATATATGGACTTGTACTAGCTCCAACTGGTTTTCAAAAAGAAAACTGCAGGAACTTCAAACCGGTACTAGGAAACAGACTGAGAAACAAGAGTATAAGTTTCTCCTGCAACCCGTTCCCTTTGTGCTAGATGAACGAACGTCTCTCCACATGCTCAGTTCTGAGAGATAATTGAGTGTGAAAGCCGTCCTTCAGCTAACTTGTTGGCAATACAAAGTTCCTTTTCAGTTGCAAACTACACTCCATACATATATATGGATTGGTACTAGCACCAACACATTTTTAAAGTGAAAAATGCAGGAACTTCAAATCGTCACTAGGAAACAGACTGAGAAACCAGAGTAAAATTTTCTCCTGAAACCCATTCCATTTGTGCTAGATGAACGAAAGTCTCTCCACAAGTTAAGTTCTGAGTGATATGTGTGTATGAATGCCGTCCTTCACATTGCTTGTTGGGAACACAAAGATTCAGTTGCAAACTTCACTCCATAAATATATATGGATTTGTACTAGCTCCAACTGGTTTTTACAGTGAAAACTGCAGAAACTTCTAACCGGCACTAGGAAACATACTGAGAAACCAGAGAAAAGTTTCTCCTGCAACCCTTTCCCTTTGTGCTAGATGAACAAACGTCTCTCCACATGCTAAGTTCTGAGTGATAAGTGTGAATGAAAGCCGTCCTTCACCTAGCTTGTTGGGAACAAAAAGATTCTTTTCAGTTGCAAAATTCACTCCCTAAGTATATATGGATTTGAACAAGCTCCAAATGATTTTTACAGTGAAAATTGCAGGAACTTCAAACCGGCACTCTGAAACAGACTGAGAAACCAGAGTAAAAGTATCTCCTACAACCCGTTCCCTTTGTGCTAGATGAACGAACGTCTCTCCACATGCTCACTTCTGAGAGATATGTGTGTGTGTAAGCCGTCCTTCACATAGCTTGTTGGCAACACAAAGTTCCTTTTCAGTTGCAAACTACACTCCATACATATATAAAGGTTTGTACTAGCTCCAACTCGGTTTTACAGTGATAACTGCAGGAAAATCAAACCGGAACTAAGAAACAGTCTGAGAAACCAGAGTAAAAGTTTCTCCTGCAATCCGTTCCCTTTTTGCTGGATGAACGAACGTCTCTCCACATGCTCAGATCTGAGAGATAAGTGTGTGTGAAAGCCGTCGTTCACCTAGCTTTTTGGCAACACAAAGTTGCTTTTCAGTTGCAAACTACACTCCATACATATATATGGCTTGGTACTAGCTCCAACTCGGTTTTTCTGTGATAAATGCAGGAACATAAAACCGGCACTAGGAAACAGACATAGAAACCAGAGTAATAGTTTCTCCTGCAAACCGTTTCCTTAGTGCTAGATGAACGAACGTCTCTTCACATGCTAAGATCTGAGTGATAAGTGTGTATGAATACCGTTCTTCACTTAGCTTGTTTTGAACACAAAGATTCTTTTCAGTTACAAACTACACTCCAAAATATATATGGATTTGTACTAGCTCCAATTGGTTTTCAAAGTGAAAACTGCAGGAACTTCAAACCGGTACTAGGAAACAGAATGAGAAACCAGAGTAAAAGTTTCTCCTGCAAACCATTCCCTTTTTGCTAGAAGAACGAAAGTCTCCCCACATGCCCAGTTCTGGGAGATATGTGTGTGTGAAAGCCGGTCTTCACCTAGCTTGTTGGCAAAACAAAGTTCCTTTTCATTTGCAAACTACACTCCATACATATATATGGGTTGGTACTAGCTCCACCTGGTTTTTACAGTGAATACTGCAGGAACTTCAAACCGGCACTAGGAAACAGACTGAGAAACCAGAGTAATAGTTTCCCCTGCAACCCGTTCCATTTGTGCTAGATGAACGAACGTCTCTCCACATGCTCATTTCTGAGAGATAAATGTGTGTGAAAGCTGTCCTTTAGCTAGCTTGTTGACAACACAAAGTTCCTTTTCAGTTGCTAACTACACTCCATACATATATATGGATTGGTACCAGCTCCAACACATTTTTAAAATGAAAAATGCAGGAACTTCAAAACGGCACTAGGAAACAGACTGAGAAACCAGAGTAAAAGTTTCTCCTGCAACCCGTTCCCTTTGTGCTGGATGAACGAACGTCTCTCCACATGCTCAGTTCTGAGAGATAAGTGTGTGTGAAAGCCGTTCTTCACCTAGCTTTTTGGCAAAACATAGTTCCTTTTCATTTGCTAACTACAATCCATACATATATATGTGTTGGTACTAGCTCCAACTGGTTTTTACAGAGAATACTGCAGGAACTTCAAACCGGCACTAGGAAACAGACTGAGAAACTAGAGTAAAATTTCTTCTGTAACAAATTCCCTTTGTGCTTGATGAACAAACTTCTCTCCACATGCTCATTTCTGAGAGATAAATGTGTGTGAATGCCGTCGTTCACCTAGCTTGTTGGGAACACAAACTTTCTTTACAGTTGCAAATTACAATCCATACATATATATGGGTTGGTACTACCTCCATCTGGTTGTTACAGTGAAAACTCCAGGAAATTTCAACCGGCACTAGGAAACAGACTGAGAAACCAGAGTAAAAGATTCTCCTGCAAACCGTTCAATTTGTGCTAGATGAACGAACGTCTCTCCACGTGCTCAGTTCTGAGAGATAAGTGTGTGTGTAAGCCGTCCTTCACCTAGCTTGTTGGCAACACAATGTTCCTTTTCAGTTGCAAACTACACTCCATACATATATATGGCTTGGTAGTAGCTCCAACTCGGTTTTATAGGGCTAACTGCAGGAAAATCAAACCGGCACTAGGAAACAGACTGAGAAACCACAGAAAAGATTCTCCTGTAAACCGTTACCTTTGTGCTAGATGAACAATCGTCTCTCCACATACTAAGTTCTGAGTGATAAGTGTGTATGAATGCCGTCCTTCAACTAGCTTGTTGGGAACACAAAGTTTCTTTTCAGTTGCATACTTCACTCCATAAATATATATGGATTTGTACAAGCTCCAACTGGTTTTTACAGTGAAAACTGCAGGAACTTCAAACCGGCACTAGGAAATAGACTGAGAAAACAGAGTAAAAGTTTCTCCTGCAAACCGTTCCCTTTGTGCTAGATGAACGAACGTCTCTCCAAATGCTCAGTTCTTAGAGATAAGTGTGGGTGAAAGCCGTCCTTCACCTAGCTTGTTGGCAACACAAAGTTTCTTTTTACTACAAACCACACTCCATACATATATATGGTTTGGTATTAGCTCAAATTCGTTTTTACAGAGATAATTGCATGAACATCAAACCGGCACTAGGAAATAAACTGAGAAACCAGAGTAAAAGTTTCTCCTGCAACCCGTTCCCATTTTGCTAGATGAACGAACGTCTCTCCACATGCTAAGTTCTGAGTGATAAGTGTGTGTGAATGCCGTCCTACACCTAGCTTGTTGAGAACAGAAAGTTTCTTTTCATTTGCAAACTACACTCCATAAATATATATGGATTTGTACTAGCTCCAACTCGTTTTTACAGTGAATACTGCAGGAACTTCAAACCTGCACTAAGAAACAGACTGAGAAACCAGAGTAAAAGTTTCTCCTGCAAACCGTTCCATTTGTGCTAGATGAACGAACGTCTCTACATATGCTCAGTTCTGAGAGATAATTGTGGGTGAAAGCCGTCCTTCACCTAGCTTGTTGGCAAAATAAAGTTCCTTTTCAGTTGAAAACTACACTCCATATATATATATGGGTTGGTAATAGCTCCAAAACTTTTTTACAGTGAAAATTGCAGGAAAATCAAATTGGCACTAGGAAACAGACTGAGAAACCAGAGTAAAATTTTCTCCTGCAAACCGTTCCCTTTGTGCTAGATGAACGAACGTCTCTCCACATGCTAAGTTCTGAGTGATAAGTGTGTATGAATGCCGTCCTTCACCTAGCTTGTTGGCAACACAAAGTTGCTTTTCAGTTGCTAAATTCACTCCGTAAATATATATGGATTTGAACTAGCTCCAAATGTTTTTTACAGTGAAAATTGCAGGAACTTCAAACAGGCACTAGGAAACAGACTGAGAAACCTGAGTAAAAGTTTCTCCTGCAACCCGTTCCCTTTTTGCTAGATGAACGAACGTCTCTCCACATACTCAGTTCTGAGTTATAAGTGTGTGTATAAGCCGTCCTTCACATAACTTGTTGGCAACACAAAGTTCCTTTTCAGTTGCAAACTACACTCCATACATATATTAGGGTTGCTACTAGCTCCAACTCGGTTTTACAGTGATAACTGCAGGAAAATCAAACCGGCACTAAGAAACAGACTGAGAAACCAGAGAAAAAGTTTCTCCTGCAACCCGTTCCCTTTGTGCTAGATGAACGAACGTCTCTCCACATGCTCAGATCTGAGAGATAAGTGTGTGTGAAAGCCTCGTTCACCTAGCTTGTTGGCAACACAAAGTTGCTTTTCAGTTGCAAACTACACTCCATACATATATATGGCTTGGTACTAGCTCCAACTCGGTTTAACAGTGATAAATGCAGGAACAGAAAACCGGCACTAGGAAACAGACATAAAGCAGAGTAATAGTTTCTCCTGCAAACCGTTTCCTTTGTGCTAGATGAACGAACGTCTCTTCACATGCTAAGTTCTGAGTGATAAGTGTGTATGAATGCCGTCCTTCACCTAGCTTGTTTTGAATACAAAGATTCTTTTCAGTTGCAAACTACACTCCATAAATATATATGGACTTGTACTAGCTCCAACTGGTTTTCAAAAAGAAAACTGCAGGAACTTCAAACCGGTACTAGGAAACAGACTGAGAAACAAGAGTATAAGTTTCTCCTGCAACCCGTTCCCTTTGTGCTAGATGAACGAACGTCTCTCCACATGCTCAGTTCTGAGAGATAATTGAGTGTGAAAGCCGTCCTTCAGCTAACTTGTTGGCAATACAAAGTTCCTTTTCAGTTGCAAACTACACTCCATACATATATATGGATTGGTACTAGCACCAACACATTTTTAAAGTGAAAAATGCAGGAACTTCAAATCGTCACTAGGAAACAGACTGAGAAACCAGAGTAAAATTTTCTCCTGAAACCCATTCCATTTGTGCTAGATGAACGAAAGTCTCTCCACAAGTTAAGTTCTGAGTGATATGTGTGTATGAATGCCGTCCTTCACATTGCTTGTTGGGAACACAAAGATTCAGTTGCAAACTTCACTCCATAAATATATATGGATTTGTACTAGCTCCAACTGGTTTTTACAGTGAAAACTGCAGAAACTTCTAACCGGCACTAGGAAACATACTGAGAAACCAGAGAAAAGTTTCTCCTGCAACCCTTTCCCTTTGTGCTAGATGAACAAACAGTCTCTCCACATGCTAAGTTCTGAGTGATAAGTGTGTATGAAAGCCGTCCTTCACCTAGCTTGTTGGGAACAAAAAGATTCTTTTCAGTTGCAAAATTCACTCCCTAAATATATATGGATTTGAACAAGCTCCAAATGATTTTTACAGTGAAAATTGCAGGAACTTCAAACCGGCACTCTGAAACAGACTGAGAAACCAGAGTAAAAGTATCTCCTACAACCCGTTCCCTTTGTGCTAGATGAACGAACGTCTCTCCACATGCTCACTTCTGAGAGATATGTGTGTGTGTAAGCCGTCCTTCACATAGCTTGTTGGCAACACAAAGTTCCTTTTCAGTTGCAAACTACACTCCATACATATATAAAGGTTTGTACTAGCTCCAACTCGGTTGTACAGTGATAACTGCAGGAAAATCAAACCGGAACTAAGAAACAGTCTGAGAAACCAGAGTAAAAGTTTCTCCTGCAATCCGTTCCCTTTTTGCTGGATGAACGAACGTCTCTCCACATGCTCAGATCTGAGAGATAAGTGTGTGTGAAAGCCGTCGTTCACCTAGCTTTTTGGCAACACAAAGTTGCTTTTCAGTTGCAAACTACACTCCATACATATATATGGCTTGGTACTAGCTCCAACTCGGTTTTTCTGTGATAAATGCAGGAACATAAAACCGGCACTAGGAAACAGACATAGAAACCAGAGTAATAGTTTCTCCTGCAAACCGTTTCCTTAGTGCTAGATGAACGAACGTCTCTTCACATGCTAAGATCTGAGTGATAAGTGTGTATGAATACCAGTTCTTCACTTAGCTTGTTTTGAACACAAAGATTCTTTTCAGTTACAAACTACACTCCATAATATATATGGATTTGTACTAGCTCCAATTGGTTTTCAAAGTGAAAACTGCAGGAACTTCAAACCGGTACTAGGAAACAGAATGAGAAACCAGAGTAAAAGTTTCTCCTGCAAACCATTCCCTTTTTGCTAGAAGAACGAAAGTCTCCCCACATGCCCAGTTCTGGGAGATATGTGTGTGTGAAAGCCGGTCTTCACCTAGCTTGTTGGCAAAACAAAGTTCCTTTTCATTTGCAAACTACACTCCATACATATATATGGGTTGGTACTAGCTCC
The DNA here is from genome assembly GCF_009834535.1 of Camelus ferus. Classification (NCBI taxonomy): domain Eukaryota; kingdom Metazoa; phylum Chordata; class Mammalia; order Artiodactyla; family Camelidae; genus Camelus; species Camelus ferus. The sequence continues at coordinate 10,735,206 of NC_045731.1, read as the reverse complement.
ACCTGGTTTTTACAGTGAATACTGCAGGAACTTCAAACCGGCACTAGGAAACAGACTGAGAAACCAGAGTAAATAGTTTCCTCTGTAACCAGTTCCCTTTGTGCTTAGATGAACGAACGTCTCTCCACATGCTCATTTCTGAGAGATAAATGTGTGTGAAAGCTGTACTTTAGCTAGCTTGTTGGCAACACAAAGTTCCTTTTCAGTTGCTAACTACACTCCATACATATATATGGATTGGTACTAGCTCCAACACATTTTTAAAATGAAAAATGCTGGAAATTCAAACCAGCACTAGGAAACTGATTGAGAAACCAGAGTAAAAGTTTCTCCTTCAACCCGTTCCCTTTGTGCTGGATGAACGAACGTCTCTCCACATGCTCATTTCTGAGAGATAATTGTGTGTGAAAGCCGTCCTTCACCTAGCTTGTTGGCAACAAAAAGTTTCTTTTTATTGCAAAATACACTCCATACATATATATGGCTTGGTACTAACTCAAATTCGGTTTTACAGTGATAACTGCAGGAACATCAAACCGGCACTAGGAAACAGACTGAGAAACCAGAGTAAAATTTTCTCTTGTATCCCGTTCCATTTGTGCTAGATGAACGAACGTCTCTCCACGTGCTCAGTTCGGAGAGACAAGTGTGTGTGTAAGCCGTCATTCACCTAGCTTGTTGGCAACATAAAGTTCCTTTTCAGTTGCAAACTACCCTCCATACATATAAATGGGTTGGTACTAGCTCCAACACTTTTTACAGTGAAAATTGCAGGAAAATCAAATTGGCACTAAGAAACAGACTGAGAAACCAGAATAAAAGTTTCTCCTGCAACCCGTTCCCTTTGTGCTAGATGAACGAACGTCTCTCCACATGCTAAGTTCTGAGTGATAAGTGTGTATGAATGCCGTCCTTCACCTAGCTTGTTGGGAACAAAAAGTTTCTTTTCAGTTGCTAACTTCACTCCGTATAAATATATGGATTTGTACTAGCTCCAAATGGTTTTTACAGTGAAAATTGCAGGAACTTCAAACCGGCACTAGGAAACAGACTGAGAAACCTGAGTAAAAGTTTCTCCTGCAACCCGTTCCCTTTTTGCTAGATGAACGAACGTCTCTCCACATACTCAGTTCTGAGTGATAAGTGTGTGTGTAAGCCGTCCTTCACATAACTTGTTGGCAACACAAAGTTCCTTTTCAGTTGCAAACTACACTCCATACATATATTAGGGTTGCTACTAGCTCCAACTCGGTTTTACAGTGATAACTGCAGGAAAATCAAACCGGCACTAAGAAACAGTCTGAGAAACCAGAGAAAAAGTTTCTCCTGCAACCCATTCCCTTTGTGCTAGATGAACGAACGTCTCTCCACATGCTCAGATCTGAGAGATAAGTGTGTGTGAAAGCCTCGTTCACCTAGCTTGTTGGCAACACAAAGTTGCTTTTCAGTTGCAAACTACACTCCATACCTATATATGGCTTGGTACTAGCTCCAACTCGGTTTTACAGTTATAAATGCAGGAACATAAAACCGGCACTAGGAAACAGACATAGAAAGCAGAGTAATAGTTTCTCCTGCAAACCGTTTCCTTTGTGCTAGATGAACGAACGTCTCTTCACATGCTAAGTTCTGAGTGATAAGTGTGTATGAATGCCGTCCTTCACCTAGCTTGTTTTGAACACAAAGATACTTTTCAGTTGCAAACTACACTCCATAAATATATATGGACTTGTACTAGCTCCAACTGTTTTTCAAAAAGAAAACTGCAGGAACTTCAAAAGAGTACTAGGAAACAGACTGAGAAACAACAGTAAAAGTTTCTTCTGCAATCCGTTCCCTTTGTGCTAGATGAACGAACGTCTCTCCACATGCTCAGTTCAGAGAGATAAATGAGTGTGAAAGCCGTCCTTCAGCTAACTTGTTGGCAACACAAAGTTCCTTTTCAGTTGCAAACTACACTCCATACATATATAAGGATTGGTACTAGCTCCAACACATTTTTAAAGTGAAAAATGCAGGAACTTCAAACCGGAACTAGGAAACAGACTGAAAATCCAGAGGAAAAGTTTCTCCTGCAACCCGTTCCCTTTTTGCTGGATGAACGAACGTCTCTCCACATGCTCAGTTCTGAGAGATAAGTGTGTGTGTAAGCCGTTCTTCACATAGCTTGTTGGCAACACAAAGTTCCTTTTCAGTTGCAAACTACACTCCATACATATATAATGGTTGCGAATAGCTCCAACTCGGTTTTACAGTGATAACTGCAGGAAAATCAAACCGGCACTAAGAAACAGACTGAGAAATCAGAGTAAAAGTTTCTCCTGCAACCCGTTCCCTTTGTGCTGGATGAACGAACGTCTCTCCACATGCTCAGTTCTGAGAGATAAGTGTGGGTGAAAGCCGTCCTTCACCTAGCTTGTTGGCAACAAAAAGTTTCTTTTTATTTGCAAAATACACTCCATACATATATATGGCTTGGTACTAACTCAAATTAGATTTTACAGTGATAACTGCAGGAACATCAAACCGGCACTAGGAAACAGACTGAGAAACCAGAGTAAAAGTTTCTCCTGCAAACCATTCCCTTTGTGCTAGAAGAACGAAAGTCACCCACATGCTCAGTTCTGGGAGATAAGTGTGTGTGAAAGCCGTTCTTCACCTAGCTTGTTGGCAAAACAAAGTTCCTTTTCATTTTCAAACTACACTCCATACATATATATGGGTTGGTACTAGCTCCAACTCGGTTTTTACAGTGTTTACTGCAGGAACTTCAAACCGGCACTAGGAAACAGACTGAGAAACCAGAGTAAAAGTTTCTCCTGCAACCCGTTCCCTTTGTGCTAGATGAACGAACGTCTCTCCACATGCTCATTTCTGAGAGATAAATGTGTGTGAAAGCTGTCCTTTAGCTAGCTTGTTGGCAACACAAAGTTCCTTTTCAGTTGCAAACTAAACTCCATACATATATATGGATTGGTACCAGCTCCAACACATTTTTAAAATGAAAAATGCAGGAACTTCAAAACGGCACTAGGAAACAGACTGAGAAACCAGAGTAAAAGTTTCTCCTGCAACTCGTTCCCTTTGTGCTGGATGAACGAACGTCTCTCCACATGCTCAGTTCTGAGAGATAATTGTGGGTGAAAGCCGTCCTTCACCTAGCTTGTTGGCAACAAAAAGTTTCTTTTTATTTGCAAAATACACTCCATACATATATATGGCTTGGTACTAACTCAAATTCGGTTTTACAGTGATAACTGCAGGAACATCATACAGGCACTAGGAAACAGACTGAGAAACCAGAGTAAAAGTTTCTCCTGCAACGCGTTCCATTTGTGCTAGATGAACGAACGTCTCTCCACATGCTCAATTCTGAGAGATAAGTGTGTGTGAAAGCCGTCCTTCACATACCTTGTTGGCAACACAAAGTTCATTTTCATTTGCAAACTACAATCCATACATATATATGTGTTGGTACTAGCTCCAACTGGTTTTTACAGAGAATACTGCAGGAACTTCAAACCGGCACTAGGAAACAGACTGAGAAACCAGAGTAAAATTTCTTCTGTAACAAATTCCCTTTGTGCTTGATGAACAAACTTCTCTCCACATGCTCATTTCTGAGAGATAAATGTGTGTGAAAGCTGTACTTTAGCTAGCTTGTTGGCAACACAAAGTTCCTTTTCAGTTGCTAACTACACTCCATACATATATATGGATTGGTACTAGCTCCAACACATTTTTAAAATGAAAAATGCTGGAAATTCAAACCAGCACTAGGAAACAGATTGAGAAACCAGAGTAAAAGTTTCTCCTGCAACCCGTTCCCTTTGTGCTAGATGAACGAACGTCTCTCCACATGCTCATTTCTGAGAGATAATTGTGTGTTAAAGCCGTCCTTCACCTAGCTTGTTGGCAACAAAAAGTTTCTTTTTATTGCAAAATACACTCCATACATATATATGGCTTGGTACTAACTCAAATTCGGTTTTACAGTGATAACTGCAGGAACATCAAACCGGCACTAGGAAACAGACTGAGAAACCAGAGTAAAATTTTCTCTTGTATCCCGTTCCATTTGTGCTAGATGAACGAACGTCTCTCCACGTGCTCAGTTCGGAGAGACAAGTGTGTGTGTAAGCCGTCATTCACCTAGCTTGTTGGCAACATAAAGTTCCTTTTCAGTTGCAAACTACCCTCCATACATATAAATGGGTTGGTACTAGCTCCAACACTTTTTACAGTGAAAATTGCAGGAAAATCAAATTGGCACTAAGAAACAGACTGAGAAACCAGAATAAAAGTTTCTCCTGCAACCCGTTCCCTTTGTGCTAGATGAACGAACGTCTCTCCACATGCTAAGTTCTGAGTGATAAGTGTGTATGAATGCCGTCCTTCACCTAGCTTGTTGGGAACAAAAAGTTTCTTTTCAGTTGCTAACTTCACTCCGTATAAATATATGGATTTGTACTAGCTCCAAATGGTTTTTACAGTGAAAATTGCAGGAACTTCAAACCGGCACTAGGAAACAGACTGAGAAACCTGAGTAAAAGTTTCTCCTGCAACCCGTTCCCTTTTTGCTAGATGAACGAACGTCTCTCCACATACTCAGTTCTGAGTGATAAGTGTGTGTGTAAGCCGTCCTTCACATAACTTGTTGGCAACACAAAGTTCCTTTTCAGTTGCAAACTACACTCCATACATATATTAGGGTTGCTACTAGCTCCAACTCGGTTTTACAGTGATAACTGCAGGAAAATCAAACCGGCACTAAGAAACAGTCTGAGAAACCAGAGAAAAAGTTTCTCCTGCAACCCATTCCCTTTGTGCTAGATGAACGAACGTCTCTCCACATGCTCAGATCTGAGAGATAAGTGTGTGTGAAAGCCTCGTTCACCTAGCTTGTTGGCAACACAAAGTTGCTTTTCAGTTGCAAACTACACTCCATACCTATATATGGCTTGGTACTAGCTCCAACTCGGTTTTACAGTTATAAATGCAGGAACATAAAACCGGCACTAGGAAACAGACATAGAAAGCAGAGTAATAGTTTCTCCTGCAAACCGTTTCCTTTGTGCTAGATGAACGAACGTCTCTTCACATGCTAAGTTCTGAGTGATAAGTGTGTATGAATGCCGTCCTTCACCTAGCTTGTTTTGAACACAAAGATACTTTTCAGTTGCAAACTACACTCCATAAATATATATGGACTTGTACTAGCTCCAACTGTTTTTCAAAAAGAAAACTGCAGGAACTTCAAAAGAGTACTAGGAAACAGACTGAGAAACAACAGTAAAAGTTTCTTCTGCAATCCGTTCCCTTTGTGCTAGATGAACGAACGTCTCTCCACATGCTCAGTTCAGAGAGATAAATGAGTGTGAAAGCCGTCCTTCAGCTAACTTGTTGGCAACACAAAGTTCCTTTTCAGTTGCAAACTACACTCCATACATATATAAGGATTGGTACTAGCTCCAACACATTTTTAAAGTGAAAAATGCAGGAACTTCAAACCGGAACTAGGAAACAGACTGAAAAACCAGAGGAAAAGTTTCTCCTGCAACCCGTTCCATTTTTGCTGGATGAACGAACGTCTCTCCACATGCTCAGTTCTGAGAGATAAGTGTGTGTGTAAGCCGTTCTTCACATAGCTTGTTGGCAACACAAAGTTCCTTTTCAGTTGCAAACTACACTCCATACATATATAATGGTTGCGATTAGCTCCAACTCGGTTTTACAGTGATAACTGCAGGAAAATCAAACCGGCACTAAGAAACAGACTGAGAAATCAGAGTAAAAGTTTCTCCTGCAACCCGTTCCCTTTGTGCTGGATGAACGAAAGTCTCTCCACATGCTCAGTTCTGAGAGATAATTGTGGGTGAAAGCCGTCCTTCACCTAGCTTGTTGGCAACAAAAAGTTTCTTTTTATTTGCAAAATACACTCCATACATATATATGGCTTGGTACTAACTCAAATTAGATTTTACAGTGATAACTGCAGGAACATCAAACCGGCACTAGGAAACAGACTGAGAAACCAGAGTAAAAGTTTCTCCTGCAAACCATTCCCTTTGTGCTAGAAGAACGAAAGTCACCCACATGCTCAGTTCTGGGAGATAAGTGTGTGTGAAAGCCGTTCTTCACCTAGCTTGTTGGCAAAACAAAGTTCCTTTTCATTTTCAAACTACACTCCATACATATATATGGGTTGGTACTAGCTCCAACTCGGTTTTTACAGTGTTTACTGCAGGAACTTCAAACCGGCACTAGGAAACAGACTGAGAAAACAGAGTAAAAGTTTCTCCTGCAACCCGTTCCCTTTGTGCTAGATGAACGAACGTCTCTCCACATGCTCATTTCTGAGAGATAAATGTGTGTGAAAGCTGTCCTTTAGCTAGCTTGTTGGCAACACAAAGTTCCTTTTCATTTGCAAACTAAACTCCATACATATATATGGATTGGTACCAGCTCCAACACATTTTTAAAATGAAAAATGCAGGAACTTCAAAACGGCACTAGGAAACAGACTGAGAAACCAGAGTAAAAGTTTCTCCTGCAACTCGTTCCCTTTGTGCTGGATGAACGAACGTCTCTCCACATGCTCAGTTCTGAGAGATAATTGTGGGTGAAAGCCGTCCTTCACCTAGCTTGTTGGCAACAAAAAGTTTCTTTTTATTTGCAAAATACACTCCATACATATATATGGCTTGGTACTAACTCAAATTCGGTTTTACAGTGATAACTGCAGGAACATCATACAGGCACTAGGAAACAGACTGAGAAACCAGAGTAAAAGTTTCTCCTGCAACGCGTTCCATTTGTGCTAGATGAACGAACGTCTCTCCACATGCTCAATTCTGAGAGATAAGTGTGTGTGAAAGCCGTCCTTCACATAGCTTGTTGGCAACACAAAGTTCATTTTCATTTGCAAACTACAATCCATACATATATATGTGTTGGTACTAGCTCCAACTGGTTTTTACAGAGAATACTGCAGGAACTTCAAACCAGCACTAGGAAACAGACTGAGAAACCAGAGTAAAATTTCTTCTGTAACAAATTCCCTTTGTGCTTGATGAACAAACTTCTCTCCACATGCTCATTTCTGAGAGATAAATGTGTGTGAATGCCGTCGTTCACCTAGCTTGTTGGGAACACAAACTTTCTTTACAGTTGCAAATTACACTCCATAAATATATATGGGTTGGTACTAGCTCCATCTGGTTGTTACAGTGAAAACTCCAGGAAATTTCAACCGGCACTAGGAAACAGACTGAGAAACCAGAGTAAAAGATTCTCCTGCAAACCGTTCAATTTGTGCTAGATGAACGAACGTCTCTCCACGTGCTCAGTTCTGAGAGATAATTGTGTGTGTAAGCCGTCCTTCACCTTGCTTGTTGGCAACACAATGTTCCTTTTCAGTTGCAAACTACACTCCATAAATATATATGGCTTGGTAGTAGCTCCAACTCGGTTTTACAGGGCTAACTGCAGGAAAATCAAACCGGCCCTAGGAAACAGACTGAGAAACCACAGAAAAGATTCTCCTGTAAACCATTACCTTTGTGCTAGATGAACAATCGTCTCTCCACATACTAAGTTCTGAGTGATAAGTGTGTATGAATGCCGCCCTTCACCTAGCTTGTTGGCAACACAAAGTTGCTTTTCATTTGCAAACTACACTCCATAGATATATATGGCTTGGTACTAGCTCCAACTCGGTTTTACAGTGATAAATGCAGGAACATAAAACCGGCACTAGGAAACACACATAGAAAGCAGAGTAATAGTTTCTCCTGCAAACCTTTTCCTTTGTGCTAGATGAACGAACGTCTCTTCACATGCTAAGTTCTGAGTGATAAGTGTGTATGAATGCCGTCCTTCACCTAGCTTGTTTTGAACACCAAGATTCTTTTCAGTTGCAATCTACACTCCATAAATATATGGACTTGTACTAGCTCCAACTGGTTTTCAAAAAGAAAACTGCAGGAACTTCAAACCGGTACTAGGAAACATACTGAGAAACCAGAGAAAAGTTTCTCCTGCAACCCGTTCCCTTTGTGCTAGATGAACGAACGTCTCTCCACATGCTAAGTTCTGAGTGATAAGTGTGTATGAATGCCGTCCTTCACCTAGCTTGTTGGGAACAAAAAGATTCTTTTCAGTTGCAAACTTCACTCCGTAAGTATATTTGGATTTGAACTAGCTCCAAATGGCTTTTACAGTGAAAACTGCAGGAAGTTCAAACCGGCACTAGGAAACATACTGAGAAACCAGAGTAAAAGTTTCTCCTGCAACCCGTTCCCTTTTTGCTTGATGAACGAAAGTCTCTCCACATGCTCAGTTCTGAGAGATAAGTGTGTGTGTAAGCCGTCCTTCACATAGCTTGTTGGCAACACAAAGTTCCTTTTCAGTTGCTAACTACACTCTATACATATATAATGGTTGCTATTAGCTCCAACTCGGTTTTACAGTTATAACTGCAGGAAAATCAAACCAGCACTAAGAAACATACTGAGAAACCAGAGTAAAAGTTTCTCCTGCAATCCGTTCCCTTTTTGCTGGATGAACGAACGTCTCTCCACATGCTCAGATCTGAGAGATAAGTGTGTGTGAAAGCCGTCGTTCACCTAGCTTTTTGGAAACACAAAGTTGCTTTTCAGTTGCAAACTACACTCCATACATATATATGGCTTGGTACTAGCTCCAACTCGGTTTTTCTGTGATAAATGCAGGAACATAAAACCGGCATTAGGAAACAGACATAGAAAGCAGAGTAATAGTTTCTCCTGCAAACCGTTTCCTTTGTGCTAGATGAACGAACGTCTCTTCACATGCTAAGTTCTGTGTGATAAGTGTGTATGAATGCCGTCCTTCACCTTGATTGTTTTGAACACAAAGATACTTTTCAGTTGCAAATTACACTCCATAAATATATATGGACTTGTACTAGCTCCAACTGTTTTTCAAAAAGAAAACTGCAGGAACTTCAAAACAGTACTAGGAAACAGACTGAGAAACCAGAGGAAAAGTTTCTCCTGCAACCCGTTCCATTTTTGCTGGATGAACGAAAGTCTCTACACATGCTCAGTTCTGAGAGATAAGTGTGTGTGTAAGCCGTTCTTCACATAGCTTGTTGGCAACACAAAGTTCCTTTTCAGTTGCAAACTACACTCCATACATATATAATGGTTGCGATTAGCTCCAACTCGGTTTTACAGTGAAAAATGCAGGAACTTCAAACTGGCACTAGGAAACAGACTGAGAAATCAGAGTAAAAGTTTCTCCTGCAACCCGTTCCATTTGTGCTGGATGAACGAACGTCTCACATGTTGCTCATTTCTGAGAGATAATTGTGGGTGAAACCATCATTCACCTAGCTTGTTTACAAGAAAAAGTTTCTTATTATATGCAAAATACACTCCATACATATATATGGCTTGGTACTAACTCAAATTCGGTTTTACAGTGATAACTGCAGGAACATCAAACCGGCACTAGGAAACAGACTGAGAAACCAGAGTAAAAGTTTCTCCTGCAACCCGTTCCATTTTGCTAGATGAACGAACGTCTCTCCACATACTCAGTTCTGAGTGATAAGTGTGTGTGTAAGCCGTCCTTCACATAACTTGTTGGCAACACCAAGTTCCTTTTCAGTTGCAAACTACACTCGATACATATATAATGGTTGCTATTAGCTCCAACTCGGTTTTACAGTTATAACTGCAGGAAAATCAAACCGGCACTAAGAAACATACTGAGAAACCAGAGTAAAAGTTTCTCCTGCAATCCGTTCCCTTTTTGCTGGATGAACGAACGTCTCTCCACATGCTCAGATCTGAGAGGTAAGTGTGTGTGAAATGTCGTTCACCTAGCTTTTTGGAAACACAAAGTTGCTTTTCAGTTGCAAACTACACTCCATACATATATATGGCTTGGTACTAGCTCCAACTCGGATTTTCTGTGATAAATGCAGGAACATAAAACCGGCACTAGGAAACAGACTGAGAAACCCGAGTAATAGTTTCTCCTGCAAACCGTTCCCATTTTGCTAGATGAACGATCGTCTCTTCACATGCAAAGTTCTGAGTGATAAGTGTGTATGAATACCGTCCTTCACTTAGCTTGTTTTGAACACAAAGATTCTTTTCAGTTACAAACTACACTCCATAAATATATATGGATTTGTACTAGCTCCAATTGGTTTTCACAGTGAAAACTGCAGGAACTTCAAACCGGTACTAGGAAACACACTGAGAAACCAGAGTAAAAGTTTCCCCTGCAAACCATTCCCTTTGTGCTAGATGAACGAACGTCTCCCCACATGCTCATTTCTGAGAGAAAAATGTGTGTGAAAGCTGTCCTTTAGCTAGCTTCTTGGCAACACAAAGTTCCTTTTCAGTTGCAAACTACACTCCATACATTTATATGGGTTGGTACTAGCTCCACCTGGTTTTTACAGTGAATACTGCAGGAACATCAAACCGGCACTAGGAAACAGACTGAGAAACCAGAGTAAAAGTTTCTCCTGCAACCCGTTCCCTTTGTGCTAGATGAACGAACGTCTCCCCACATGCTCATTTCTGAGAGAAAAATGTGTGTGAAAGCTGTCCTTTAGCTAGCTTCTTGGCAACACAAAGTTCCTTTTCAGTTGCAAACTACACTCCATACATATATATGGATTGGTACTAGCTCCAACACATTTTTAAATTGAAAAATGCAGGAACTTCAAACCGGCACTAGGAAACAGACTGAGAAATCAGAGTAAAAGTTTCTCCTGCAACCCGTTCCCTTTGTGCTGGATGAAAGAACGTCTCTCCACATGCTCATTTCTGAGAGATAATTGTGGGTGAAAGCCATCATTCACCTAGCTTGTTGGCAACAAAAAGTTTCTTTTTATTTGCAAAATACACTCCATACATATATATGGCTTGGTACTAACTCAAATTCGGTTTTACAGTGATAATTGCAGGAACATCAAACCGGCACTAGGAAACAGACTGAGAAACCAGAGTAAAAGTTTCTCCTGCAACCCGTTCCATTTGTGCTAGATGAACGAACGTCTCTCCACATGCTCAATTCTGAGAGATAAGTGTGTGTGAAAGCCGTCCTTCACCTAGCTTGTTGGCAACACAAAGTTCATTTTCATTTGCAAACTACACTCCTTACATATATATGGGTTGGTACTAGCTCCAACTGGTTTTTACAGAGAATACTGCAGGAACTTCAAACCGGCACTAGGAAACAGACTTAGAAACCAGAGTAAAATTTCTCCTGTAACAAATTCCCTTTGTGCTTGATGAACAAACTTCTCTCCACATGCTCATTTCTGAGAGATAAATGTGTGTGAATGCCGTCGTTCACCTTGCTTGTTGGGAACACAAACTTTCTTTACAGTTGCAAATTACAATCCATACATATATATGGGTTGGTACTAGCTCCATCTGGTTCTTACAGTGAAAACTCCAGGAAATTTCAACCGGCACTAGGAAACAGACTGAGAAACCAGAGTAAAAGTTTCTCCTGCAAACCGTTCAATTTGAGCTAGATGAACGAACGTCTCTCCACGTGCTCAGTTCTGAGAGATAAGTGTGTGTGTAAGCCGTCCTTCACCTAGCTTGTTGGGAACACAAAGTTCTTTTCATTTGCATACTACACTCCATACTTATATATGGGTTGGTACTAGCTCCAACTCTGTTTCACAGGGATAACTGCAGGAAAATCAAACCGGCATTAGGAAACAGACTGAGAAACCACAGAAAAGATTCTCCTGCAAACCGTTACCTTTGTGCTAGATGAACGATCGTCTCTCCACATGCAAAGTTCTGAGTGATAAGTGTGTATGAATGCCGCCCTTCACCTAGCTTGTTGGGAACACAAAGTTTCTTTTCAGTTGCATACTTCACTCCATAAATATATATGGATTTGTACTAGCTCCAACTGGTTTTTACAGTGAAAACTGCAGAAACTTCAAACCGGCACTAGGAAACAGACTGAGAAAACAGGGTAAAAGTTTCTCCTGCAACCCGTTCCCTTTGTGCTAGATGAACGAAAGTCTCTCCACATGCTCAGTTCTGAGAGATAAGTGTGGGTGAAAGCCGTCTTTCACCTAGCTTGTTGGCAACACAAAGTTTCTTTTTAGTTGCAAACCACACTCCATACATATATATGGTTTGGTATTAGCTCAAATTCGTTTTTACAGAGATAATTGCATGAACATCAAACCGGCACTAGGAAATAAACTGAGAAATCAGAGTAAAAGTTTCTCCTGCAACCCGTTCCCATTTTGCTAGATGAACGAACGTCTCTCCACATGCTAAGTTCTGAGTGATAAGTGTGTGTGAATGCCGTCCTACACATAGCTTGTTGGGAAAATAAAGTTTCTTTTCATTTGCAAACTACACTCCATAAATATATATGGATTTGAACTAGCTCCAAATGGTTTTTACAGTGAAAATTGCAGGAACTTCAAACCGGCACTCTGAAACAGACTGAGAAACCAGAGTAAAAGTTTCCCCTGCAACCCGTTCCCTTTTTGTTTGATGAACGAACGTCTCTCCACATGCTCAGTTCTGAGAGATAAGTGTGTGTGTAAGCCGTCCTTCACATAGCTTGTTGGCAACACAAAGTTCCTTTTCAGTTGCAAACTACACTCCATACATATATAATGGTTGCTACTAGCTCCAACTCGCTTTTACAGTGATAACTGCAGGAAAATCAAACCGGAACTAAGAAACAGTCTGAGAAACCAGAGTAAAAGTTTCTCCTGCAATCCGTTCCATTTTTGCTGGATGAACGAACGTCTCTCCACATGCTCAGATCTGAGAGATAAGTGTGTGTGAAAGCCGTCGTTCACCTAGCTTTTTGGCAACACAAAGTTTCTTTTTAGTTGCAAACTACAATCCATACATATATATGGCTTGGTACTAGCTCCAACTCGGTTTTTCTGTGATAAATGCAGGAACATAAAACCGGCACTAGGAAACAGACATAGAAACCAGAGTAATAGTTTCTCCTGCAAACCGTTCCCATTTTGCTAGATGAACGATCGTCTCTTCACATGCTAAGTTCTGAGTGATAAGTGTGTATGAATACCGTCCTTCACTTAGCTTGTTTTGAACACAAAGATTCTTTTCAGTTACAAACTACACTCCATAAATATATATGGATTTGTACTAGCTCCAATTGGTTTTCAAAGTGAAAACTGCAGGAACTTCAAACCGGTACTAGGAAACAGACTGAGAAACCAGAGTAAAAGTTTCCCCTGCAAACCATTCCCTTTGTGCTAGAAGAACGAAAGTCTCCCCACATGCCCATTTCTGGGAGATAAGTGTGTGTGAAAGCCGTTCTTCACCTAGCTTGTTGGCAAAACAAAGTTCCTTTTCATTTGCAAACTACACTCCATACATATATATGGGTTGGTACTAGCTCCACCTGGTTTTTACAGTGAATACTGCAGGAACATCAAACCGGCACTAGGAAACAGACTGAGAAACCAGAGTAAAAGTTTCTCCTGCAACCCGTTCCCTTTGTGCAAGATGAACGAACGTCTCCCCACATGCTCATTTCTGAGAGAAAAATGTGTGAAAGCTGTCCTTTAGCTAGCTTCTTGGCAACACAAAGTTCCTTTTCATTTGCAAACTACACTCCGTACATATATATGGATTGGTACTAGCTCCAACACATTTTTAAATTGAAAAATGCAGGAACTTCAAACCGGCACTAGGAAACAGACTGAGAAATCAGAGTAAAAGTTTCTCCTGCAACCCGTTCCCTTTGTGCTGGATGAAAGAACGTCTCTCCACATGCTCATTTCTGAGAGATAATTGTGGGTGAAAGCCATCATTCACCTAGCTTGTTTACAACAAAAAGTTTCTTTTTATTTGCAAACTACACTCCATACATATATATGGCTTGGTACTAACTCAAATTCGGTTTTACAGTGATAACTGCAGGAACATCAAACCGGCACTAGGAAACAGACTGAGAAACCAGAGTAAAAGTTTCTCCTGCAACCCGTTCCATTTGTGCTAGATGAACGAACGTCTCTCCACATGCTCAATTCTGAGAGATAAGTGTGTGTGAAAGCCGTCCTTCACCTAGCTTGTTGGCAACACAAAGTTCATTTTCATTTGCAAACTACACTCCATAAATATATATGGATTTGAACTAGCTCCAAATGGTTTTTACAGTGAAAATTGCAGGAACTTCAAACCGGCACTCTGAAACAGACTGAGAAACCAGAGTAAAAGTTTCCCCTGCAACCCGTTCCCTTTTTGTTTGATGAACGAACGTCTCTCCACATGCTCAGTTCTGAGAGATAAGTGTGTGTGTAAGCCGTCCTTCACATAGCTTGTTGGCAACACAAAGTTCCTTTTCAGTTGCAAACTACACTCCATACATATATAATGGTTGCTACTAGCTCCAACTCGGTTTTACAGTGATAACTGCAGGAAAATCAAACCGGAACTAAGAAACAGTCTGAGAAACCAGAGTAAAAGTTTCTCCTGCAATCCGTTCCATTTTTGCTGGATGAACGAACGTCTCTCCACATGCTCAGATCTGAGAGATAAGTGTGTGTGAAAGCCGTCGTTCACCTAGCTTTTTGGCAACACAAAGTTTCTTTTTAGTTGCAAACTACACTCCATACATATATATGGCTTGGTACTAGCTCCAACTCGGTTTTTCTGTGATAAATGCAGGAACATAAAACCGGCACTAGGAAACAGACATAGAAACCAGAGTAAAAGTTTCTCCTGCAAACCGTTCAATTTGAGCTAGATGAACGAACGTCTCTCCACGTGTTCAGTTCTGAGAGATAAGTGTGTGTGTAAGTCGTCCTTCACCTAGCTTGTTGGGAACACAAAGTTGTTTTCAGTTGCATACTACACTCCATACATATATATGGGTTGGTACTAGCTCCAACTCTGTTTTACAGGGATAACTGCAGGAAAATCAAACCGGCACTAGGAAACAGACTGAGAAACCACAGAAAAGATTCTCCTGCAAACCGTTACCTTTGTGCTAGATGAACGATCGTCTCTCCACATGCAAAGTTCTGAGTGATAAGTGTGTATGAATGCCGCCCTTCACCTAGCTTGTTGGGAACACAAAGTTTCTTTTCAGTTGCATACTTCACTCCATAAATATATATGGATTTGTACTAGATCCAACTGGTTTTTACAGTGAAAACTGCAGAAACTTCAAACCGGCACTATGAAATAGACTGAGAAAACAGAGTAAAAGTTTCTCCTGCAACCCGTTCCCTTTGTGCTAGATGAACGAAAGTCTCTCCACATGCTCAGTTCTGAGAGATAAGTGTGGGTGAAAGCCGTCCTTCACCTAGCTTGTTGGCAACACAAAGTTTCTTTTTAGTTGCAAACCACACTCCATACATATATATGGTTTGGTATTAGCTCAAATTCGTTTTTACAGAGATAATTGCATGAACATCAAACCGGCACTAGGAAATAAACTGAGAAATCAGAGTAAAAGTTTCTCCTGCAACCCGTTCCCATTTTGCTAGATGAACGAACGTCTCTCCACATGCTAAGTTCTGAGTGATAAGTGTGTGTGAATGCCGTCCTACACATAGCTTGTTGGGAAAATAAAGTTTCTTTTCATTTGCAAACTACACTCCATAAATATATATGGATTTGAACTAGCTCCAAATGGTTTTTACAGTGAAAATTGCAGGAACTTCAAACCGGCACTCTGAAACAGACTGAGAAACCAGAGTAAAAGTTTCCCCTGCAACCCGTTCCCTTTTTGTTTGATGAACGAACGTCTCTCCACATGCTCAGTTCTGAGAGATAAGTGTGTGTGTAAGCCGTCCTTCACATAGCTTGTTGGCAACACAAAGTTCCTTTTCAGTTGCAAACTACACTCCATACATATATAATGGTTGCTACTAGCTCCAACTCGGTTTTACAGTGATAACTGCAGGAAAATCAAACCGGAACTAAGAAACAGTCTGAGAAACCAGAGTAAATGTTTCTCCTGCAATCCGTTCCCTTTTTGCTGGATGAACGAACGTCTCTCCACATGCTCAGATCTGAGAGATAAGTGTGTGTGAAAGCCGTCGTTCACCTAGCTTTTTGGCAACACAAAGTTTCTTTTTAGTTGCAAACTACAATCCATACATATATATGGCTTGGTACTAGCTCCAACTCGGTTTTTCTGTGATAAATGCAGGAACATAAAACCGGCACTAGGAAACAGACATAGAAACCAGAGTAATAGTTTCTCCTGCAAACCGTTTTCTTAGTGCTAGATGAACGAACGTCTCTTCACATGCTAAGATCTGAGTGATAAGTGTGTATGAATACCGTCCTTCACTTAGCTTGTTTTGAACACAAAGACTCTTTTCAGTTACAAAATACACTCCAAAAATATATATGGATTTGTACTAGCTCCAATTGGTTTTCAAAGTGAAAACTGCAGGAACTTCAAACCGGTACTAGGAAACAGACTGAGAAACCAGAGTAAAAGTTTCTCCTGCAAACCATTCCCTTTTTGCTAGAAAAACGAAAGTCTACCCTCATGCCCAGTTCTGGGAGATATGTGTGTGTGAAAGCCGGTCTTCACCTAGCTTGTTGGCAAAACAAAGTTCCTTTTCATTTGCAAACTACACTCCATACATATATATGGGTTGGTACTAGCTCCACCTGGTTTTTACAGTGAATACTGCAGGAACTTCAAACCGGCACTGGGAAACAGACTGAGAAACCAGAGTAATAGTTTCCCCTGCAACCCGTTCCATTTGTGATAGATGAACGAACGTCTCTCCACATGCTCATTTCTGAGAGATAAATGTGTGTGAAAGGTGTCCTTTAGCTAGCTTGTTGGCAACACAAAGTTCCTTTTCAGTTGCAAACTACACTCCATACATATATATGGATTGGTACTAGCTCCAACACATTTTTAAAATGAAAAATGCTGGAAATTCAAACCGGCACTAGGAAACTGACTGAGAAACCAGAGTAAAAGCTTCTCCTTCAACCCGTTCCTTTTGTGCTGGATGAACGAACGTCTCTCCACATGCTCATTTCTGAGAGATAATTGTGGGTGAAAGCCGTCCTTCACCTAGCTTGTTGGCAACATAAAGTTCCTTTTCAGTTGCAAACTACACTCCATACATATAAATGGGTTGGTACTAGCTCCAACACTTTTTACAGTGAAAATTGCAGGAAAATCAAATTGGCACTAAGAAACAGACTGAGAAACCAGAATAAATTTTCTCCTGCAACCCGTTCCCTTTGTGCTAGATGAACGAAAGTCTCTCCACATGCTCAGTTCGGAGAGATAAGTGTGGGTGAAAGTCGTCCTTCACCTAGCTTGTTGGCAACACAAAGTTTCTTTTTAGTTGCAAACCACACTCCATTCATATATATGGTTTGGTATTAGCTCAAATTCGTTTTTACAGAGATAATTGCATGAACATCAAACCGGCACTAGGAAATAAACTGAGAAACCAGAGTAAAAGTTTCTTCTGCAAACCGTTCCCATTTTGCTAGATGAACGAACGTCTCTCCACATGCTAAGTTCTGAGTGATAAGTGTGTGTGAATGCCGTCCTACACCTAGCTTGTTGGGAAAATATAGTTTCTTTTCATTTGCAAACTACACTCCATAAATATATATGGATTTGAACTAGCTCCAAATGGTTTTTACAGTGAAAATTGCAGGAACTTCAAACCGGCACTCTGAAACAGACTGAGAAACCAGAGTAAAAGTTTCTCCTGCAACCCGTTCCCTTTTTGCTTGATGAACGAACGTCTCTCCACATGCTCAGTTCTGAGAGATAAGTGTGTGTGTAAGCCGTCCTTCACATAGCTTGTTGGCAACACAAAGTTCCTTTTCAGTTGCAAACTACACTCCATACATATATAATGGTTGCTACTAGCTCCAACTCGGTTTTACAGTGATAACTGCAGGAAAATCAAACCGGAACTAAGAAACAGTCTGAGAAACCAGAGTAAAAGTTTCTCCTGCAATCCGTTCCCTTTTTGCTGGATGAACGAACGTCTCTCCACATGCTCAGATCTGAGAGATAAGTGTGTGTGAAAGCCGTCGTTCACCTAGCTTTTTGGAAACACAAAGTTGCTTTTCAGTTGCAAACTACACTCCATACATATATATGGCTTGGTACTAGCTCCAACTCGGTTTTTCTGTGATAAATGCAGGAACATAAAACCGGCACTAGGAAACAGACATAGAAACCAGAGTAATAGTTTCTCCTGCAAACCGTTTCCTTAGTGCTAGATGAACGAACGTCTCTTCACATGCTAAGATCTGAGTGATAAGTGTGTATGAATACCGTCCTTCACTTAGCTTGTTTTGAACACAAAGATTCTTTTCAGTTACAAACTACACTCCAAAAATATATATGGATTTGTACTAGCTCCAATTGGTTTTCAAAGTGAAAACTGCAGGAACTTCAAACCGGTACTAGGAAACAGACTGAGAAACCAGAGTAAAAGTTTCTCCTGCAAACCATTCCCTTTTTGCTAGAAGAACGAAAGTCTCCCCTCATGCCCAGTTCTGGGAGATATGTGTGTGTGAAAGCCGGTCTTCACCTAGCTTGTTGGCAAAACAAAGTTCCTTTTCATTTGCAAACTACACTCCATACATATATATGGGTTGGTACTAGCTCCACCTGGTTTTTACAGTGAATACTGCAGGAACTTCAAACCGGCACTAGGAAACAGACTGAGAAACCAGAGTAAAAGTTTCTCCTTCAACCCGTTCCCTTTGTGCTGGATGAACGAACGTCTCTCCACATGCTCATTTCTGAGAGATAATTGTGGGTGAAAGCCGTCCTTCACCTAGCTTGTTGGCAACAAAAGTTTCTTTTTATTTGCAAAATACACTCCATACATATATATGGCTTGGTACTAACTCAAATTCGGTTTTACAGTGATAACTGCAGGAACATCAAACCGGCACTAGGAAACAGACTGAGAAACCAGAGTAAAATTTTCTCTTGTATCCCGTTCCATTTGTGCTAGATGAACGAACGTCTCTACACGTGCTCAGTTCGGAGAGACAAGTGTGTGTGTAAGCCGTCCTTCACCTAGCTTGTTGGCAACATAAAGTACCTTTTCAGTTGCAAACTACACTCCATACATATAAATGGGTTGGTACTAGCTCCAACACTTTTTTACAGTGAAAATTGCAGGAAAATCAAATTGGCACTAAGAAACAGACTGAGAAACCAGAATAAAAGTTTCTCCTGCAACCCGTTCCCTTTGTGCTAGATGAACGAACGTCTCTCCACATGCTAAGTTCTGAGTGATAAGTGTGTATGAATGCCGTCCTTCACCTAGCTTGTTGGGAACAAAAAGTTTCTTTTCAGTTGCTAACTTCACTCCGTAAATATATATGGATTTGTACTAGCTCCAAATGGTTTTTACAGTGAAAATTGCAGGAACTTCAAACCGGCACTAGGAAACAGACTGAGAAACCTGAGTAAAAGTTTCTCCTGCAACCCGTTCCTTTTTGCTAGATGAACGAACGTCACTCCACATACTCAGTTCTGAGTGATAAGTGTGTGTGTAAGCCGTCCTTCACATAACTTGTTGGCAACACAAAGTTCCTTTTCAGTTGCAAACTACACTCCATACATATATTAGGGTTGCTACTAGCTCCAACTCGGTTTTACAGTGATAACTGCAGGAAAATCAAACCGGCACTAAGAAACAGACTGAGAAACCAGAGAAAAAGTTTCTCCTGCAACCCGTTCCCTTTGTGCTAGATGAACGAACGTCTCTCCACATGCTCAGTTCTGAGAGATAAGTGTGGGTGAAACCGTCCTTCACCTAGCTTGTTGGCAACACAAAGTTTCTTTTTAGTTGCAAACCACACTCCATAGATATATATGGTTTGGTATTAGCTCAAATTCTTTTTTACAGAGATAATTGCATGAACATCAAACCGGCACTAGGAAATAAACTGAGAAACCAGAGTAAAAGTTTCTCCTGCAACCCGTTCCCATTTTGCTAGATGAACGAACGTCTCTCCACATGCTAAGTTCTGAGTGATAAGTGTGTGTGAATGCCGTCCTACACATAGCTTGTTGGGAAAATAAAGTTTCTTTTCATTTGCAAACTACACTCCATAAATATATATGGATTTGAACTAGCTCCAAATGGTTTTTACAGTGAAAATTGCAGGAACTTCAAACCGGCACTCTGAAACAGACTGAGAAACCAGAGTAAAAGTTTCTCCTGCAACCCGTTCCCTTTTTGCTTGATGAACGAACGTCTCTCCACATGCTCAGTTCTGAGAGATAAGTGTGTGTGTAAGCCGTCCTTCACATAGCTTGTTGGCAACACAAAGTTCCTTTTCAGTTGCAAACTACACTCCATACATATATAATGGTTGCTACTAGCTCCAACTCGGTTTTACAGTGATAACTGCAGGAAAATCAAACCGGAACTAAGAAACAGTCTGAGAAACCAGAGTAAAAGTTTCTCCTGCAATCCGTTCCCTTTTTGCTGGATGAACGAACGTCTCTCCACATGCTCAGATCTGAGAGATAAGTGTGTGTGAAAGCCGTCGTTCACCTAGCTTTTTGGAAACACAAAGTTGCTTTTCAGTTGCAAACTACACTCCATACATATATATGGCTTGGTACTAGCTCCAACTCGGTTTTTCTGTGATAAATGCAGGAACATAAAACCGGCACTAGGAAACAGACATAGAAACCAGAGTAATAGTTTCTCCTGCAAACCGTTTCCTTAGTGCTAGATGAACGAACGTCTCTTCACATGCTAAGATCTGAGTGATAAGTGTGTATGAATACCGTCCTTCACTTAGCTTGTTTTGAACACAAAGATTCTTTTCAGTTACAAACTACACTCCAAAAATATATATGGATTTGTACTAGCTCCAATTGGTTTTCAAAGTGAAAACTGCAGGAACTTCAAACCGGTACTAGGAAACAGACTGAGAAACCAGAGTAAAAGTTTCTCCTGCAAACCATTCCCTTTTTGCTAGAAGAACGAAAGTCTCCCCTCATGCCCAGTTCTGGGAGATATGTGTGTGTGAAAGCCGGTCTTCACCTAGCTTGTTGGCAAAACAAAGTTCCTTTTCATTTGCAAACTACACTCCATACATATATATGGGTTGGTACTAGCTCCACCTGGTTTTTACAGTGAATACTGCAGGAACTTCAAACCGGCACTGGGAAACAGACTGAGAAACCAGAGTAATAGTTTCCCCTGCAACCCGTTCCATTTGTGCTAGATGAACGAACGTCTCTCCACATGCTCATTTCTGAGAGATAAATGTGGGTGAAAGCTGTCCTTTAGCTAGCTTGTTGGCAAAACAAAGTTCCTTTTCAGTTGCAAACTACACTCCATACATATATATGGATTGGTACTAGCTCCAACACATTTTTAAAATGAAAAATGCTGGAAATTCAAACCGGCACTAGAAAACTGACTGAGAAACCAGAGTAAAAGTTTCTCCTTCAACCCGTTCCCTTTGTGCTGGATGAACGAACGTGTCTCCACATGCTCATTTCTGAGAGATAATTGTGGGTGAAAGCCGTCCTTCACCTAGCTTGTTGGCAACAAAAAGTTTCTTTTTATTTGCAAAATACACTCCATACATATATATGGCTTGGTACTAACTCAAATTCGGTTTTACAGTGATAACTGCAGGAACATCAAACCGGCACTAGGAAACAGACTGAGAAACCAGAGTAAAATTTTCTCTTGTATCCCGTTCCATTTGTGCCAAATGAACGAACGTCTCTCCACGTGCTCAGTTCGGAGAGACAAGTGTGTGTGTAAGCCGTCCTTCACCTAGCTTGTTGGCAACATAAAGTTCCTTTTCAGTTGCAAACTACACTCCATAAATATAAATGGGTTGGTACTAGCTCCAACACTTTTTACAGTGAAAATTGCAGGAAAATCAAATTGGCACTAAGAAACAGACTGAGAAACCAGAATAAAAGTTTCTCCTGCAACCCGTTCCCTTTGTGCTAGATGAACGAAAGTCTCTCCACATGCTAAGTTCTGAGTGATAAGTGTGTATGAATGCCGTCCTTCACCTAGCTTGTTGGGAACAAAAAGTTTCTTTTCAGTTGCTAACTTCACTCCGTAAATATATATGGATTTGTACTAGCTCCAAATGGTTTTTACAGTGAAAATTGCAGGAACTTCAAACCGGCACTAGGAAACAGACTGAGAAACCTGAGTAAAATTTCTCCTGCAACCCGTTCCTTTTTGCTAGATGAACGAACGTCTCTCCACATACTCAGTTCTGAGTGATAAGTGTGTGTGTAAGCCGTCCTTCACATAGCTTGTTGGAAACACAAAGTTCCTTTTCAGTTGCAAACTACACTCCATACATATATATGGATTGGTACTAGCTCCAACACTATTTTAAAGTGAAAAATGCAGGAACTTCAAACCGTCACTAGGAAACAGACTGAGAAACCAGAGTAAAAGTTTCTCCTGAAACCCTTTCCATTTGTGCTAGATGAACGAAAGTCTCTCCACATGCTAAGTTCTGAGTGATATGTGTGTATGAATGCCGTCCTTCACAATGCTTGTTGGGAACACAAAGTTTCAGTTGCAAACTTCACTCCATAAATATATATGGATTTGTACTAGCTCCAACTGGTTTTTACAGTGAAAACTGCAGAAACTTCTAACCGGCACTAGGAAACATACTGAGAAACCAGAGAAAAGTTTCTCCTGCAACCCGTTCCCTTTGTGCTAATGAACGAACGTCACTCCACATGCTAAGTTCTGAGTGATAAGTGTGTATGAATGCCGTCCTTCACCTAGCTTGTTGGGAACAAAAAGATTCTTTTCAGTTGTAAACTTCACTCCGTAAATATATATGGATTTGAACTAGCTCCAAATGGCTTTTACAGTGAAAACTGCAGGAAGTTCAAACCGGCACTAGGAAACAGACTGAGAAACCAGAGTAAAAGTTTCTCCTGCAACCCGTTCCCTTTTTGCTTGATGAACGAAAGTCTCTCCACATGCTCAGTTCTGAGAGATAAGTGTGTGTGTAAGCCGTCCTTCACATAGCTTGTTGGCAACACAAAGTTCCTTTTCAGTTGCAAACTACACTCCATACATATATAATGGTTGCTATTAGCTCCAACTCGGTTTTACAGTTATAACTGCAGGAAAATCAAACCGGCACTAAGAAACATACTGAGAAACCAGAGTAAAAGTTTCTCCTGCAATCCGTTCCCTTTTTGCTGGATGAACGAACGTCTCTCCACATGCTCAGATCTGAGAGATAAGTGTGTGTGAAAGCCGTCGTTCACCTAGCTTTTTGGAAACACAAATTTGCTTTTCAGTTGCAAACTACACTCCATACATATATATGGCTTGGTACTAACTCAAATTCGGTTTTACAGTGATAACTGCAGGAACATCAAACCGGCACTAGGAAACAGACTGAGAAACCAGAGTAAAAGTTTCTCCTGCAACCCGTTCCATTTGTGCTAGATGAACGAACGTCTCTCCACATGCTCAATTCAGAGAGATAAGTGTGTGTGAAAGCCGTCCTTCACCTAGCTTTTTGGCAACACAAAGTTCATTTTCAGTTGCAAACTACACTCCATACATATATATGGGTTGGTACTAGCTCCAACTGGTTTTTACAGAGAATACTGCAGGAACTTCAAACCGGCACTAAGAAACAGACTTAGAAACCAGAGTAAAAGTTTCTCCTGCAACCCGTTCCCTTTTTGCTAGATGAACGAACGTCTCTCCACATGCTCAATTCTGAGAGATAAGTGTGTGTGAAAGCCGTCCTTCACCTAGCTTGTTGGCAACACAAAGTTCATTTTCATTAGCAAACAACACTCCATACATATATATGGGTTGGTACTAGCTCCAACACTTTTTTACAGTGAAAATTGCAGGAAAATCAAATTGACACTAGGAAACAGACTGAGAAACCAGAGTAAAATTTTCTCCTGCAAACCGTTCCCTTTGTGCTAGATGAACGAACGTCTCTCCACATGCTAAGTTCTGAGTGATAAGTGTGTATGAATGCCGTCCTTCACCTAGCTTGTTGGGAACAAAAAGTTTCTTTTCAGTTGCTAACTTCACTCCGTAAATATATATGGATTTCAACTAGCTCCAAATGGTTTTTACAGTGAAAATTGCAGGAACTTCAAACCGGCACTAGGAAACAGACTGAGAAACCAGAGTAAAAGTTTCTCCTGCAACCCGTTCCCTTTGTGCTAGATGAACGAACGTCTCTCCACATGCTCAATTCTGAGAGATAAGTGTGTGTGAAAGCCGTCCTTCACCTAGCTTGTTGGCAACACAAAGTTCATTTTCATTTGCAAACTACACTCCATACATATGTATGGGTTGGTACTAGCTCCAACTGGTTTTTACAGAGAATACTGCAGGAACTTCAAACCGGCACTAGGAAACAGACTTAGAAACCAGAGTAAAATTTCTCCTGTAACAAATTCCATTTGTGCTTGATGAACAAACTTCTCTCCACATGCTCATTTCGGAGAGATAAATGTGTGTGAATGCCGTCGTTCACCTTGCTTGTTGGGAACACAAACTTTCTTTACAGTTGCAAATTACAATCCATACATATATATGGGTTGGTACTAGCTTCATCTGGTTGTTACAGTGAAAACTCCAGGAAATTTCAACCGGCACTAGGAAACAGACTGAGAAACCAGAGTAAAAGTTTCTCCTGCAAACCGTTCAATTTGTGCTAGATGAACGAACGTCTCTCCACGTGCTCAGTTCTGAGAGATAAGTGTGTGTGTAAGCCGTCCTTCTCCTAGCTTGTTGGCAACACAAAGTTCTTTTCAGTTGCATACTACACTCCATATATATATATGGGTTGGTACTAGCTCCAACTCTGTTTTACAGGGATAACTGCAGGAAAATCAAACCGGCACTAGGAATCAGACTGAGAAACCACAGAAAAGATTCTCCTGCAAACCGTTACCTTTGTGCTAGATGAACGATCGTCTCTCCACATGCTAAGTTCTGAGTGATAAGTGTGTATGAATGCCGCACTTCACCTAGCTTGTTGGGAACACAAAGTTTCTTTTCAGTTGCATACTTCACTCCATAAATATATATGGATTTGTACTAGCTCCAACTGGTTTTTACAGTGAAAACTGCAGGAACTTCAAACCGGCACTAGGAAATAGACTGAGAAAACAGAGTAAAAGTTTCTCCTGCAACCTGTTCCCTTTGTGCTAGATGAACGAACGTCTCTCCACGTGCTCATTTCTGAGAGACAAGTGTGTGTGTAAGCCGTCCTTCACCTAGCTTGTTGGCAACATAAAGTTCCTTTTCAGTTGCAAACAACACTCCATACATATATATGGGTTGGTACTAGCTCCAAAACTTTTTTACAGTGAAAATTGCAGGAAAATCAAATTGGCACTAAGAAACAGATTGAGAAATCAGAGAAAAAATTTTCTCCTGCAAACCGTTCCCTTTGTGCTAGATGAACGAACGTCTCTCCACATGCTAATTTCTGAGTGATAAGTGTGTATGAATGCCGTCCTTCACCTAGCTTGTTGGGAACAAAAAGTTTCTTTTCAGTTGCTAACTTCACTCCGTAAATATATATGGATTTGAACTAGCTCCAAATGGTTTTTACAGTGAAAATTGCAGGAACTTCAAACCGGCACTAGGATACAGCCTGAGAAACCTGAGAAAAAGTTTCTCCTGCAACCCGTTCCCTTTTTGCTAGATGAACGAACGTCTCTCCACCTACTCAGTTCTGAGTGATAAGTGTGTGTGTAAGCCGTCCTTCACATAACATTTTGGCAACACAAAGTTCCTTTTCAGTTGCAAACTACACTTCATACATATATTAGGGTTGCTCCTAGCTCCAAATCGGTTTTACAGTGATAACTGCAGGAAAATCAAACCGCCACTAAGAAACAGACTGAGAAACCAGAGAAAAAGTTTCTCATGCAACCCGTTCCCTTTGTGCTAGATGAACGAACGTCTCTCCACATGCTCAGATCTGAGAGATAAGTGTGTGTGAAAGCCTCGTTCACCTAGCTTGTTGGCAACACAAAGTTGTTTTTCAGTTGCAAACTACACTCCATACATATATATGGCTTGGTACTAGCTCCAACTCGGTTTTACAGTGATAAATGCAGGAACATAAAACCGGCACTAGGAAACAGACATAGAAATCAGAGTAATAGTTTCTCCTGCAAACCGTTTCTTTGTGCTAGATGAACGAACGTCTCTTCACATGC
Organism: Camelus ferus; assembly: GCF_009834535.1. Taxonomy (NCBI): domain Eukaryota; kingdom Metazoa; phylum Chordata; class Mammalia; order Artiodactyla; family Camelidae; genus Camelus; species Camelus ferus. Next base: position 10,708,971 of record NC_045731.1, on the reverse strand, counting down.
TAAGTTCTGAGTGATAAGTGTGTATGAATGCCGTCCTTCACCTAGCTTGTTTTGAACACAAATATTCTTTTCAGTTGCAAACTACACTCCATAAATATATATGGACTTGTACTAGCTCCAACTGGTTTTCAAAAAGAAAACTGCAGGAACTTCAAACCGGTACTAGGAAACAGACTGAGAAACAAGAGTAAAAGTTTCTCCTGCAACCCTTTCCCTTTGTGCTAGATGAACGAACTTCTCTCCACATGCTCTGTTCTGAGAGATAAATGAGTGTGAAAGCCGTCCTTTAGCTAACTTGTTGGCAACACAAAGTTCCTTTTCAGTTGTAAACTACACTCCATACATATATATGGATTGGTACTAGCTCAAACACATTTTTAAAGTGAAAAATGCAGGAACTTCAAACCGGCACTAGGAAACAGACTGAGAAACCAGAGTAAAAGTTTCTCCTGAAAGCCGTTCCCTTTGTGCTAGATGAACGAAAGTCTCTCCACATGCTAAGTTCTGAGTGATATGTGTGTATGAATGCCGTCCTTCACATAGCTTGTTGGGAACACAAAGTTTCTTTTCAGTTGCAAACTACACTCCATAAATATATATGGATTTGTACTAGCTCCAATTTGTTTTCAAAGTGAAAACTGCAGGAACTTCAAACCGGCACTAAGAAACACACTGAGAACCAGAGTAAAAGTTTCTCCTGCAAACCATTCCCATTGTGCTAGAAGAACGAAAGTCTCCCCACATGCCCAGTTCTGGGAGATAAGTGTGTGTGAAAGCCGTTCTTCACCTAGCTTGTTGGCAAAACAAAGTTCCTTTTCATTTGCAAACTACACTCCATACATATATATGGTTTGGTACTAGCTCCACCTGGATTTTACAGTGAATACTGCAGGAAATTCAAACCGGCACTAGGAAACAGACTGAGAAACCAGAGTAAAAGTTTCTCCTGCAACCCGTTCCCTTTGTGCTAGATGAACGAACGTCTCTCCACATGCTCATTTCTGAGGGATAAATGTGTGTGAAAGCTGTCCTTTAGCTAGCTTGTTGGCAACACAAAGTTACTTTTCAGTTGCAAACTACACTCCATACATATATATGGATTGGTACTAGCTCCAACACATTTTTAAAATGAAAAATGCAGGAACTTCAAACCGGCACTAGGAAACAGACTGAGAAACCAGAGTAAAAGTTTCTCCTGCAACCCGTTCCATTTTTGCTAGATGAACGAACGTCCCTCCACATGCTCAATTCTGAGAGATAAGTGTGTGTGAAAGCCGTCCTTCACCTAGCTTGTTGGCAACACAAAGTTCATTTTCATTTGCAAACTACACTTCATATATATATATAGGTTGGTACTAGCTCCAACTGGTTTTTACAGAGAATACTGCAGGAACTTCAAACCGGCACTAGGAAACAGACTGAGAAACCAGAGTAAAATTTCTCCTGTAACAAATTCCCTTTGTGCTTGATGAACAAACTTCTCTCCACATGCTCATTTCTGAGAGATTAATGTGTGTGAATGCCGTCGTTCACCTTTCTTGTTGGGAACACAAATTTCTTTCAGTTGCAAATTACAATCCATACATATATATGGGTTGGTACTAGCTCCATCTGGTTGTTACAGTGAAAACTCCAGGAAATTTCAACCGGCACTATGAAACAGACTGAGAAAACAGAGTAAAAGTTTCTCCTGCAACCCGTTCCTTTGTGCTAGATGAACGAACGTCTCTCCACATGCTCAGTTCTGAGAGATAAGTGTGGGTGAAAGCTGTCCTTCACCTAGCTTGTTGGCAACACAAAGTTTCTTTTAAATTGCAAACCACACTCCATACATATGTATGGTTTGGTATTAGCTCAAATTCGTTTTTACAGAGATAATTGCATGAACATCAAACCGGCACTAGGAAATAAACTGAGAAACCAGAGTAAAAGTTTCTCCTGCAAACCGGTCCCATTTTGCTAGAAGAACGAACGTCTCTCCACATGCTAAGTTCTGAGTGATAAGTGTGTGTGAATGCCGTCCTGCACCTAGCTTGTTGGGAACACAAAGTTTCTTTTCATTTGCAAACTACACTCCATAAATATATATGGTTTTGTACAAGCTCAAAATGGTTTTTACAGTGAAAATTGCAGGAACTTCAAACCGGCACTAAGAAACAGACTGAGAAACCAGAGTAAAAGTTTCTCCTGCTACCCGTTCCATTTGTGCTAGATGAACGAACGTCTCTCCATGTGCTCATTTCTGAGAGACAAGTGTGTGTGTAAGCCGTCCTTCACCTAGCTTGTTGGCAACATAAAGTTCCTTTTCAGTTGCAAACTACACTCCATACATATATATGGGTTGGTACTAGCTCCAAAACTTTTTTACAGTGAAAATTGCAGGAAAATCAAATTGGCACTAGGAAACAGACTGAAAAACCAGAGTAAAATTTTCTCCTGCAACCCGTTCCTTTTGTGCTAGATGAACGAACGTCTCTCCACATGCTAAGTTCTGAGTGATAAGTGTGTATGAATCCCGTCCTTCACCTAGGTTGTTGGGAACAAAAAGGTTCTTTTCAGTTGCTAATTTCACTCCGTAAATATATATGGATTTGAACTAGCTCCAAATGGTTTTTACAGTGAAAATTGCAGGAACTTCAAACCGGCACTAGGAAACAGACTGAGAAACCTGAGTAAAAGTTTCTCCTGCAACCCGTTCCATTTTGCTAGATGAACGAACGTCTCTCCACATACTCAGTTCTGAGTGATAAGTGTGTGTGTAAGCCGTCCTTCACATAACTTGTTGGCAACACAAAGTTCCTTTTCAGTTGCAAACTACACTCCATACATATATAAGGGTTGCTACTAGCTCCAAATCGGTTTTACAGTGATAACTGCAGGAAAATCAAACCGGCACTAAGAAACAGACTGAGAAACCAGAGTAAAAGTTTCTCCTGCAACCCGTTCCCTTTGTGCTAGATGAACGAAAGTCTCTCCACATGCTCATATCTGAGAGATAAATGTGTGTGAAAGCCTCGTTCAATTAGCTTGTTGGCAACACAAAGTTGCTTTTCAGTTGCAAACTACACTCCATACATATATATGGCTTGGTACTAGCTCCAACTCGGTTTTACAGTGATAAATGCAGGAACATAAAACCGGCACTAGGAAACAGACATAGAAAGCAGAGTAATAGTTTCTCCTGCAAACCGTTTCGTTTGTGCTAGATGAACGAACGTCTCTTCATATGCTATGTTCTGAGTGATAAGTGTGTATGAATGCCGTCCTTCACCTAGCTTGTTTTGAACACAAAAATGCTTTTCAGTTGCAAACTACACTCCATAAATATATATGGATTTGTACTAGCTCCAACTGGTTTTCAAAAAGAAAACTGCAGGAACTTCAAACCGGTACTAGGAAACAGACTGTGAAACCAGAGTAAAAGTTTCTCCTGCAAACCATTCCCTTTGTGCTAGATGAACGAAAGTCTCCCAACATGATCAGTTCTGGGAGAAAAGTGTGTGTGAAAGCCGTTCTTCACCTAGCTTGTTGGCAATCAAAGTTCCTTTTCATTTGCAAACTACACTCCATACATATATACGGGTGGGTTGGTACTAGCCCCACCTGGTTTTTACAGTGAATACTGCAGGAACTTCCAACCGACACTAGGAAACAGACTGAGAAACCAGAGTAAAAGTTTCTCCTGCAACCCGTTCCGTTTGTGCTAGATGAACGAACGTCTCTCCACATGTTCAGTTCTGAGAGATAAATGTGTGTGACAGCCGTACTTCAGCTAACTTGTTGGCAACACAAAGTTCCTTTTCAGTTGCAAACTAACTCCATACATATATATGGATTGGTACTAGCTCCAACATATTTTTAAAGTGAAAAATTCAGGAACTTCAAACCGGCACTAGGAAACAGACTGAGAAACCAGAGTAAAAGTTTCTCCTGCAACCCGTTCCGTTTGTGCTAGATGAAAGA